>NC_056526.1:191803952-191823514 GCF_019175285.1 Sceloporus undulatus | reverse complement strand
GGGACAAAGCTAACAAAATGAAATTCATCACGGAGAAATGTAAGGTATTGCACTTAGGGTGGAAAAATGAAATGCACAGATATAGGATCATGGGGGACACCTGGCTTAAGGAGACAACATGTGAAAGGGATCTAGGAATCCTCGTGGAGCTCAAGTTGAACATGAGCCAACAGTGCGATGCAGCAGCTAAAAAGGCCAATGCAATTCTATGCTGTATCAATAGAAGTATAGTGTCTAGATCAAGGGAAGTAATTGTGCCACTTTATTCTGCTTTGGTCAGACCCCACCTGGAATCCTGTTTTGGTCACCACAATTCAGAGTAAAGGATATGGGAAAGCTGGAGCATATCCAGAGGAGGGCGACCAAAATGGTGAAAGGTCTGGAAACCCCCAATCCCTATCAGGAGAGACTTAGGGAGCTGGGGATGTATAGCCTGGAGAAGAGAAGGTTAAGAGGGGATATGAGAGTCCTGTTTAAATACTTGAAGGGAGATCATATTGAGGAGGGAGCAAGCTTGTTTTCTGCTGCTCTGGAGAAAAAGATCCAGAACAATGGATGCAAAGTACAGGAAAAGAGATTCCAGCTCAACGTTAGGAGCAATTTCCTGAGAGTCAGGGCTGTTCAGCAGTGGACTGTGCTGCCTTAGAGAAAGGTGGGGCCTCCTTTTTTGGAGGCTGTTTTCAAATAGAGGGGTGTTTGGATTGTGAGTTCCTGCATGGCAGGGGATTGGACTGGATGGCCCTTGAGGTCTCTTCCAACTCTTCTATGATTGTAAGGAGTTTATCACACTGGGGCTAATTTCAGCATTAAAGAGAGATTAAAGCGCATTTAAAGCATCCTGCAAATAAAGTGAAAATGGCAAGTAATTGCACAAAGTATTATCACACGCAATTGCCAAAATAAAGTGATGCATTGGAAATGCACTGTCGCTGAAATCCCAAAAGTAAAAAGTAAAGTAAAAAGGAAGTAAAAAGGTGCGAGCTGAGGCTTCTTTGTGACCACTTTAATGGCGGGTTTTGTGTGACGTGTGAAATCGTTTTGCGTAATTATGTGATTTTTCCGGGATATTTACATGATAATCTCCCAATTTCCTTCGTGTGATAAACTACTAAGACTCCCCGTCTCCCACTACTTTCCTTAGTTCTCACAGAGTCATACCTGTGGCCTCTTTAACAGTCCATCCATTGAGTGTTGTAATTTAGATATTTTCAAAACATTTGCAAGCCCTGGATGCTTGAATCTGTGGATAGGGAATCCACGGATGTGTAGGCAGAATATACAAGGGTTATCCTTTGCAGTAAGATAAGGAGTATTTTTGCACCGGTGCCACAGTAAATGAGCCCTTCTTACACTTCTATAGATAGAACAGAGGCATCCATAGAAGTTCAGTGTGTCAACATGTTCAGGGGGGCTAAAGACTATTTTAGCTGTGCAGAAGATGAGAAGAAGGAGAGACGGAGAGGAGGCAGTCAGTCGTTTAATAATAACCCTCTCCAAATAGGATATCCAGGAATAGTAAGGGTGATTCAGAGGGAGGGAATTCCCAGATCTCAAAGCTGTCTGTGCAGAGATCTGAGCAAATGGAAAAATGGAGGGGAGGTCTACTTTCAAGGCAGGTTGAAATGCAAAAAGGGGGAAAGAACTATATTGCTGCCAACTTGGCATTTTCTGTGCCGTGTGTTGCATTGTGTCGTATGGCGACCCTATGACCATGAACCTATCATAGGGTTTTCCATGGTAAGGTTTGTTCAGAGGAGGTTTGCCATCGTAGTAGGTATCTATGAAGTTGTGTGTTCTATTGTGTGCCTTCAAGTCATTCCTGACTTACGGTGACCCTAAGGCGAATCTGTCAAGGCGTTTTCATGGTAAGGTTTGTTCAGAGGAGGTTTGCTATCATGGCAGGTGTCTAGACAGTTGTGTGCGTTGTGTGCCTTCAAGTCATTTCCGACTTACGGTGACCCTAAGGTGACCCTATCTTGGAGTTTTCATGGCAAGATTTGTTCAGAGGGGGTTTGTCATTTTGTTCCTCTTGCCCTCATGGTAGGTTCACCATAGGGTCGCCATAAGTTGGGAACAACTTGAAGTCACACAACACTCACTCACCCACAAGCATGCACACTTTACACTTGAGGATCATACCTCTTTCTTTGCATCCGAAAGCCTCTGTGGCTAAAAGCGTGGAGTTTAATATCCTCGCTCAAATAGAATAGAATTAGATAAACCCAGACGGAGTGAAGGGACAAGTATCACCCAAAGGGAAGGTGTTTTTTTTACCATTACATCAAAGGAGTCACAGACAGAATAGGGGGAACTTGGTGAAGGAACACAAACATTCACAATGGTTTACCAAACCAACCAAGAAAACTTCCAGCAAAATGCTGTGTCACGCTGAAGGACCGGAGGAGGACCCTCTACAGCTGGAGGAGTTGTTGTTATACCATACAGCTGGGATAGGTCTCCATAGGGACCACCAAACGCAGCGTTCCACACATGAATCAAGGCCCGCGAGACCCTGCACACTGAGACAGCCTGGAATAAAATCAGCACTAGCGGAACATGTTATAAAATCATCCTGGGCATTAAATGCTATTTGACAAAACACTGAAATTCTGGACCATGCCAAACAGCGAAAGGTGCTGAATTGCACAGGGAAGCCAATGACATCCACAAAACACTGGACAAACAGGAAAGAAGAAACCCGGAATGTAAACAAAGGGGCTCACCAGAGGGCGGTCTCGTGCCCTCTTTACCCCGATTCAGTGCGCAGTGCTGCACGCTGCAGTCACTGATGTTTTTGTCTGCAAAAAAACCAACACAGAAGCTGACCTAGAGTGTTTTTTTGGCAGTGCTGCAAACAGGGAAAGGGTGCTGCCATGATGCCACATTCCGTCTGAAACCATTTGTGGATGCTGCAATATCATGGCAGGCCCCCATGGGACCAGAGGAACCGATGGCATGATGCTGCCCACTCGTTCAATGTCAACTCCTATGTAGCCCATTGTTTGACAGATCTACTTCGCCGGGCCTCCAATAGGTTTGCGGACGGCAGGGGCGTATCGTATGCCCACCATTTGCATTCAATGGTTACTTGGCACCGAAGGCATTCAGTGCTGTATCTTAGAAGCCATGGGTCCTTCGCTAGCCTTGTTTAGGAGGAGAATTCAAAGAGGCGGCTTCATCATTCATTTTTTGTCAAGAATCAAAGAGCAGGAAGAGAGTCTGTTTTGGTGGGGATAGGAAGAGTGTTTTTTCCCTTCAGTATTGACAATTAGGGTGGCGAGGGGAGTGGCCAAGGCTTGCCAGACCTTTTTGCGTCGAGGAGATCGTGCTGCAATGTGGGGTGAGTGTGTTGGCCAAGAGTCTTCTGAGAGGTCTTTCATTTTGAAAACTGGATTGAAACCCCTTGAACTGCTTGTGGGTCTCCACTGGGAGCCATTTTGGTCTCCTTGGCAAGTTTTTCCTCTTGCAGGATGTTTTCAAGTCAGTTTATATTTTATCCTAATCATGGATTGTATGATTTGGACACACTGGGCCGGGAAATCAAGATTAAGGTTGGTTAAATCGGGCTGGGAATGGGTTTCCTTCCCGCTTTGGTTCTGGTCATCAACGAGATTTTTGCTGGCAAATACAAGAGAGTAGGCTCTGAGGTGTTGGTGGATCAGTAGATGAAGATTGGAATGTGAGTAACCCAGTGAATGTAGAGGGACGTCGTATCTTTGAGATACAGGGCAAAGCTTGGTCTATAGATCATAAAAAGTATGAAGTATGCCTTAAAAATGGGGTGTGCCACTGCATTCTGTGTCCTGATGAGAAAGATACTCGTGAAAAGAGTAACAAACAGATTTGGGGGCTCGAAATGGTTCCAGCTGAAAGGGTTCGGCAAAGTTGGTGCCTTTCCCGTAGTGTTCAACTTAGATCAGAACGTATTACACGAAGAACAGGCTTGGACACAGAAGGAAAGAGGATTTGAAGAATGATGAGCATTATCGTGATCTAATATATGCAGTACACATATTCTAGCAGAAAAATCGTAGTTTGGAAATGTACCAGAGGCAGGGAAGAAAGCGTGGGCAGGCTTACTGTGAACATAAAGCGTCCAGGAAAGTCCTCTCTCTCTCTCCATGATCTTCTGGTATGTTTTGGGGCTCCGCAAGAGGAAATCTTGCTAGCTTTAAAGGACTGAACAGGCTAACTTTAAAGGATGCCTTCGAATATAAAACACACATGTAGATGTGTGTGGGTATTAACAAGTGCAAACAAATCCAACAGTGATACGTTTGGGTCAATCCGAAATGCACAATAGACTTATTGCAAGCTTTCGAGTCCATGGACTTTTCTTTCTCAGCAAGATTTTCAACCAACGAAGAAGAAACACTTGGAATGTTTGTCCAGACCCTGCAGGTTGTTTCAGTCTTAGCAAAGATGGGTATAAGGGAGGGTAGCTTTGTGCAGCAGGCTTCTCTCCGGGCCTGTGCAATAGGGATTTTCAAAGTCCAGGAATTTTAAAGTCTCTTTGGCATCTCAGAGGACCCTCTTTTGCAGTCCATGCTCTTCATTGAGCCACAGTCTTTTTTGGCAGAGAAAAGGGATTCTCAAGAAGTCTCATTTTGTTCTCAGGAACTTTGGTTGGTGTAGAAGTGAAACTGTTAATTCAGTAAATTTAAGGGGAAAAAAAGTGTTTTTTACTCTGATGGAGGGTCCGTCATATGCGTACTCTGCATAGTTTCCCCTGTTGCAGTACATGCGGTACTTCACAGTCCAAAAACAGAAAGGGCGAGCTGTGTTGCTATTTACAAATGCAGCAAACCCATCAGTAATACCTTGTGTGGCAACCCTGAAAGGCACAATTACTTGAAGCTTGGGCAACAGGTTATTGTGCATTTGGTTGGTCTGTAAGGTATCCGAGGACTTGGTTTCTATTCCGAAATAGGTGTAGCACTTGGAGAGGTTACGGTAATGTTTGTTATGTGCCGATCAGAGGAGCCAGCGGTGGTTTGGTTTGGCATTGGGGCATGATTCTGGATATAGTGTTTGAATCCCTCTCGGAGGGAAACCACTCTCGCCTCAAATCCACCTGGCATGGATTCCCCAGCCCCACGGGCACTGGAGCATGATTTTTGGTTTGCTTGGCTTAAAGGAGCTGTAAGGGTTGGACCGTCTTTGTAAGGATACATTCTTGGGCAGGTAAATTCCTTGCTCATGACATGGAGCCAGCGTGGGTGGTGCTAAGAATTCTCTCCTGCTCCCACCTGGGACCTTTCATAGGTCCCTCTGGTAATGTTTCCTTCTGTTGTTTTAGGGTTCTTGGGAAGCGCAGGCCCCTGCGAGACGTCCGGGCATCACCCAACCTAGTGGCCGTTCAATGCTTCCTTGCGGTGCCAAGGGGGGTCAGTAGCAAGTGTGAGTCCATGTTGGAATATTGGCATGACCTGCATTTGGAAGGTTGTCCAGAACCGGAGCATCCACCGAGGAAGCTCCTCGCCGGTGTTCCCCAGGTTAGAGGACAAAATTGCCACTGGTGGTATCTGTTGTTTGAGTTTTAACGTCCAATAGGTTGAAGAGACCCAGGCATCCTCTACCACTTCTGCATGCAGGAACTCTACCATCAAAGCACCCGAACAGATGGCCATCCAGCCTCTGTTTAAAGACCTCCAAGGAAGGAGATCCATCAAAATGTCATAGGGAAGAAGTGTCGTCCATTTTCCAAAGTTTTTCTTGGGAGCTTGCATCATTGCTGTGGGGGACTGTTCTCTGGAGGCACAAAACAATTTGCTCTCCCAATATTATTATCCTCCTGTTCTCCCAAGTGGGATCAAGGCGGTCACAACTTATTTTGTGTACATACATATGAAACAACACTTAAACAATAAAAGAGCCAATAAAACAGGAAAAAGTTGTTAAATAACATACAAAACGTTGTTTAAAATGCAACATAAAGCGTATGTCCTATGCCAGATCCGAATGACATCCGTCAATATCTTTTTATTTGTCAGGAGGTTCCTCCTAATGTTGAGCTGGATCTCTTTCTGTAGTTGCATCCATTGCTCTATTGGTTTATCTCTGGAGCAGCAGAAAACAGCTTTCGCTCCTCCTCAATATGGACCCTTCAATACTTAAACAGGGCTATCATATCACTCTTAACCTTCTCTTCTCCAGGCTAAACACCCCCGCTTCCAATGGTCCTCTAGGCTGCTGGTTTCATACACTGTCCAAATCGTTGAACGCCTATCCCCCAAATATGTTTTTGCTACTTGGACAGCTCCTGTTAATTTGGGATTAAACCCCCCCAAGTCTCAGCCTACTGCATTGGCTTTCTCCTGTCCCCAAACATTTGCAACTTGCTGGTCTTCATGGATTTCTTCTCTGCCCATAATGTATGATGTTCTTGCTAAAGGATACCCAGACAGAGCCCTGAGAGGCTTTTGGAAAACATGCCCCAGTGCGACTCTCATCTTTCCACTTCCAGTTTGGGGTAGAGAATGGGGGGGGCCAGGTTTTTCTTTATCATCAATGGCCGCGTCCTTCCGTTGCATATCTTTGATATGTTAAAAATCTTCTCCCTGGGTGTTATGTGTGTGTTTGGACAAGTTGTAGCAGGCGGACTGTAGCAGGAGGAAGTTGGTGGTGTTGGTGATCAGAGGGGAGGAATTTGACGTGGGAGGAACTTGAGCCGGTTTCCCTTTTGTCCCGCGGGTGACTCATTTATTTGATGCGAACTCCTCTTTGGCCGTGGCTTCAGGCCAGGACCTTCCCTCTGCTGGGAAAGCTCAGCTTTTTGTGAAGTTAAAGGGTAATGCGTGGGCCTTTGGTATAGCTGGTGATTGGGGGTTCTGAACCGCTCCATGGTACAAATCGTGGATGGTCCAGATCTGATTGAATGCAGTGGCCTATAAAATATGTCCAATATAGCAGACGTCAAAATCAAGGTTTGCCATTTTGAATTTTTTTCTTTAAAAAAAAAATTGTCAGCCGTATAGAATCCTTGATAGAGAGGGCTGTGTACTGTCCATAATCATGTTGTGTCTGGGCGTGACAAATGGGATTTCTCTAAGGCCCGCAATGTTTTTGCATTAGTCTGGGATATTAAACTAGCTAATGCAATATTGGCTCAAAGGTTTCTGTCTGCTTGTCTGGCGGTTGAGGGTGACGTAGTGGCCCTTCGTTGCATTTACTTCCTGCTCAGCCGGATTTTGGCATTTCCAGTGCTAGGATTATTCCTTTGATTGACAGTTCTTGAAAGACTTTTTTCTGGTTCAGAGGAGCAAGGGGGCTATATCCAGTTACCGCTAGAAAAAGATGGATAACATAGTACTGTTTTTGGTAAATGGAGCGAGAATCAGATTGCAATCACCATACCGTGAGGTTTTCGCCAAAACTGGGAGTCCTGTGATGCCATTAAGCGTTATGCATTAAGCCATGGTTCTCAACCTCTGGTCCGGATGGTGTTTTGTTCATCTCCCAGATGTCCTCATCATTGGCCATGCTGGCAAGGCTTCTGGGTGCTGATGTCCAAAACAGTGGGGGATCTAAAGGTTGAGACTCTGCATTAAGCATTCAGTTTCCCTGAAACGTGGACAAGTCTGTAACTTGTATAAGTCACACGTCTCTCCCAGAGAAGCATGGCAAGCCCCTTGAGACACTGCAAGAAAAGCCCATGAGGGTTCCTAATTGAAAGCCTCAGGTCGCCAGAGTTATTTTTAAAATTCTTTATTTTTTAAAAATAAAACAAACAATTAAAAAACAAATATATAATATGATATAATATATATAGATAGATATATTATATATATAAAAGCTTCTTTATTTTTCCTTCCATTATGATTCTCTGGTTGTGTACATATAAGTTAGTTTTTTTGTACTTTTGTTGTAGTTTTATATTTTCAAGGGGTCTAGTCTATTGATTCTCCTTTTGCTGTTATGTATGTGGAAAGATTGCGATAAATTATAATATAATATAATAATAAAATAATAAATGTATTATGCCTGCTCCCATTATGATTGAGGGTGGCTGACAAAATTCAAGAATTAGATGAATAAATTGTTGTGCTAGAACCCACCAACCATAACCATAAATCAGATTGTAAACAATACAATACCAGTAAATATGAAAACAGACGACATGGGTGTCAATGGGGGCGGAAATGGAATCTGTATAAATTCATTTTAGCTGTGACGCAAACACCTGAAATATTTATGTTCAGAACTCATGGGCTTTTGTTTCCAGAGTTTTACCATCTTGATCTCTGTTCTGGTCAGATCTGGTTTCACTTGGTTTCTTCTCTTGTTTTTCCTCAGGCGGGTTGATCCTGCATTCTCCTACGTTCCCCCACTGGAGCGCCCCTTATTCCACCGTTCCTGGCCCCACCTGAGCCAAACCCAGCACCTGTCAAACTGAAGTGTTGCAGGTAAGTTGGTGCTTTCCTGCATGTCATTCAATATGACCTGATAGATTGAAAGCTGGGCCAAGCTAACAAATGAACACAGAAAATTAAGGTATTGCACTTGGGGCTGAAAATGAATGCAAGATATAGGATGGGGGGCTGTACGAGAGACTTATCCTGGGGGAAGAGATGTAGGAGTCCAAGTAGCATAGTTGAACAGTATCACGTGGCGATGTGGGCGCTAACAAGGCCAAGGGATTTTTTAGGCCGCAACAATTAAGTACATGGCCCTTGGAACCCTTGGGGACTGTCCAAGCCCCCCCCCCAGTTCCAAATATTGTCCCTATAGCTTGAATGAGCTGAACATACAGTGTGGCCGCCATGGCACATGCCCCATTACTGTGAATGGCGTCGCCCGTTCATATTTCCAAGTGTAGTGGCTCAAGTCCATGGACTTGGAGGGTGACGTATAGTGTCTAGATCAAGGGAGTCATGTGCCCCTCTTTTGCTTTGGTCAGGCCGCACGGGATAAGCCTGTGTCCAGTTTCTGGACCCCACAATTCAAAGATGTTGAAACTGCTATGTGTCCAAGGAGTGCAAGAAATGAGGAAATTTAGAGAGGCTGGGTATTTTTGCCTTGAGAAGGAAGTTAAGGGGACATATTGCCCTGTTTAAATCTGTTTAAGGGTGTCATATTTTAGGAGGGAGCAGTTGTTTTCTGCTGCTCCAGAGTACTCGATCTGGGCAATGGATGCAAGCTCCAGGAAAAGGATTCCACCTTAACATTAGGAGGACTTCTGACAGTAAGTTTTTCGACAGAGGACAACTCTTCCCTTGGAGTGTAGTGGAGTCTCCTTCCTTGGGGTCTTACAGAGGCGGGATGGCATCTGTCGGGGAGCTGTGATTGAGAGTTCCTGCATGCAGATGGGGGTTGGACTGGGTGGCCCTTGTGTTTCTTCAACTCTTATGGTTCTAGGAAATTATGGGGGGGTAGAGATCTTTTTTTTATTTTATTTTTTATTTACTTCCATGTCGGGGGCTTAAAATGCTTGTGCGTTGTTAAACGATTCACTTCTAACTAAGTTAGCAATACGGCCACGAAGGAGGAGGGAGGCCCCGGTGTTTCTGGGTGCTGATATAGGAAGGTTTTGTCCTTTTTGGCGGGTGGTAGAGGAGGGAGTTGGGGCGGCGTGTTGGTGGGGCAGCTGTGGAAAGGATCTTCTGCCGTCGTGCCCCTTGCCCAGGCCCTAGGGTTGTGCGGATGTTCTGAGGGTGGAGGGGGTAGGGAGAGAGGGTCTTCAGGAATGGCAAGCTTTGGGCTTTATAGGTGATAACCAACCTTATTTGAGCTGGGCGAATAGGTAGGCGCCAATGGAGATCTTAAGCCGGTTAATATGGTGGTCTGGGAGAGTGACCAGCGTGTGATGTTTGATCTTGGTTGGTTTGGGTATAAGGTTTGCCCTGTGAGTGCTTGCGAAATCCTCTCGAGTTCAGAGATGTACGTTTCAAGGTTTGGGCGTTGGGGAGGGGGAAGAAGCGAAGCTGTCAGGTACGCTTGAGTGCATTTCCTGTGGGGGGGAGTGGCCCAGCTTGGAGGAGTTTAAGGGGAGGTGATTGGAAGGTGGAGCATTGAGGGAATATAGTAAAAAAACTGATTTTTTGGATTAGAGTTTGAGTCGGTTTATCCTCATGGATTAGGTCAGGGGCACTGGCTTAGAGACTCTATAGTGTGAAAGGGATCTAGAGTCCTATAGGATACACAGTTGAAAATGAGTCAAAGTGCAATCGCAGCTAAAAAGGCCAATGCAACTTCTTAGGCTGCATCTAAATAAGTATGTGTTCTAGATCAAGAGAAGTAATGTGCACTCTATTCTTCTGTCTTGGTAAGCCACCTTGAATAATCCTGGTCAGTTTTGGACACAAAAATTCAAAAAGAATGTTTGGAAACTGAAGCATGAATGTCCAAAGGAAGGTGCAAACTCAAAATGGTTGAAGGTATGGAAACCATGAAGACTATGAGGAGGATGTAGGGAGCTGGGGAGTTTAGCCTGGAGACCTGAGGTGAAGAGGTGCTATGATAGCCCTGTTTAAATATTGTGAAGGTTGTCCTATTGAGGTGGAGCAAAGCTTGTGTTCTGATGCCTCGAGATAGGATCATAGAAATAGATGCAAGCTCAGAAAAGGATTCCACTCAAATTAGAGGAACTCCTTAAGTAAGGTTTGACAGGAAGAATGATCTCGCCTGATGAGATGTGGAGTCCCTCTTGGAGCCTTTAAACAAGGATGGATGGCATTTTCGTATCTTTTATGGTAGGGGTTGCTGATGGCTTTCGTGTGAAAGGGATTCTAGGGTGAGTAGATCACGTTTGCTGGTCGGAGGTGGATGGAGCGTCGGCATGTGCTTGCTGCTCAATGCGTTAGTGTTTTAGAGTTTGTGCTCTTCGAGTGCTTGGTAGGCGACTGGTGCTGTGTGCAGTTTTGGCCTTCAGGTTTGGTGAGGTGACGGAGGTGCGGATGGTGAAATGTCTGGAAACATGAGCCTTGAGGAAGGATTTGGGGCGGTGTTTGTGGGGGGTTATGAGGTGTTGTGTTTTTAGTTTGAAGTGGGTGTTTTGGGGGGCGTTTGTTTTGATGTGCGGTGAGCTGTGTGAGTTGAGGGTTATCCTTGGGATGTTCGTGAGTTGTTGCGTGGGATTTGCTTGATGGGTGGAGTGTTTTTGGAGGTTTGGCTGGTGGATTGTAGGGATGCTTTGGGCGGGGTTGTGGATGGTTGGGGGTTTTTGTTTTTTAGTTTGTTTTTTTTTCTGGGGTGTTGATGTGATTTTTTTTTCTTTGTGGGATGGTGGGTTTGGGCAGTTGGTCAGTGGATGGTGAGGTGGGTGCTGGGGGGGGTCGGGGATGGCTTGTTTGGTGGGTGGGGGAGTGGGTGGGAGAGATAGCTATTGTCTTTGGAGTTGTGTTGTGCTTTTGTGTTTGTGTTGTTTTGGGCGGTTTTGTGCTATTGTTGTGTGTATGTTTGCTTGGATGCACCCATCTCTATTTCTTTCTGTTCCTGCTACTGTTTTCTTCAATGTCTATGATTCTTCTCCAAGGGGCTGTTTGTCAACCCATACATCACTGTAGTTCTGGTGAAGAAGCTGGAGTTGGAGTGCCCGTAAGACACAAACTCATGAAGACGCCTGCGGTGGGATTCACATCTTGTGGAGTTTTGCCCACTGGTCCCTTTGTGTTTTTTTTTTTCTTCTGCTGCCAGGTTGTTGATTCCGTCGCGTCCGGCAGATTCGGACGCTCTGGATTCCGGGTAATGGGTCTTTGCTTCTTCTTGCGTATAGTTTTATGGCCCCCGGTTTGGTTGGTTTTCCCCACCATTAAGGAGTGGGGTTCAAAATGTGGCTCGTCAAGATGTCATAAGTTGCCATTGGCCACATTCTTCTCCTGGATTTTGGAGTGGTGGCGGTTCTCTCCATGGGCTCACTTTGGTGGGACACCAATGACTTCATTATTTTCAGCCCATGGAGAAGGCAGTAAACATGGGAATTTTTAGGCATAGGGGGAATAACATGAAGATCAATATGGTCCATCATTCTCGTCGATTATCCAACATGAAACACTACAGTGGTCTTGTTGTCGCAGGGAATCCGTTCGACCGCCAGTGAAAATGGATATTTGCGTATTAAGCCCATAGGCTTGATGGGGGTTGTCCCAGAATGTCTGCATAGGGTATGTGCTGGGGGGAATACCCCATTGAAATATGGTAGTCACCTCTCGTGAATATTCAAGACTCGGATCTCAGTTCCGAGTGAAAGAGGGGGACTGTACATCACAGCGTGGACTCCATAGGGCAGCCATTTCTTAGGGTTTCTGGGCAATATTTAGTCAGAGAGGTTTTTGCCATTCTTTCGCTGAAGCGGAGAGTGCGACTTTGCCAGAAATCACTCATGGTTCTAGATGAGCGAGATTCAAACCTTGGTCTCCTGTGTCCTATCCAGATCAAAGCCCTGTCATATTGAAGCTTGTAAATATTTTATCTAAACAGATGTTCGATATAACTCACTTCCATTGTAATCAGCTGAAAACAGTTTAGTTGGCTTCAGTTTTGACACGGGTCCCGCGACACTTGAAGTATAATTACAACAAAGAACATTTTAACTCTAAAAGATAGGTAGATAGACTAAAGATTATTAAATAGTTGGCAAGTTAAAACAAGACACATTAAGTAGTTAAAAGATTAACGCAATGGAAACTGGCCTCCTGTGCAGAATTTTGATATATCAAGTCAATAAGAGTTGTATTTTTCCTGGCCACTGATGTTGCGCAAGGTTTGTATAGGGGGTTTTAAATATGGTTTTAAGTTTTTAATGGGCAGTGTTTAAAACTTGAAAAATTGCCATTGTATTACATTTTTAATGCTTTTGTTCGTGTTTTAACTGCCTGTTTTTTAAATTTGTGTTAGCGCCTTAGTCGCCCTAGTGGGATAAAGGTGAAAGGAGTGAATGAATGGCATCCCAGTATGAGGCCAACACCTTTAAGTGTAAGGAATTCAGAGTGGGATTCTGCTCTACGTCGTCCCATAGTAGTTGCCCTCCACTGATGGGACATAGAGTAGGGGCCATCTGCAGGCTTCAATCTCGGCATGCAATATAGGGAGATGGGGTGAGAGGCAAGAGGATTTTGGAACCCTCTTAAGGATGTCCTAACAAGTTTTCTTGGTGTTTTGCAGCTGGATATTTGGGACGAGCTTTGCTGAACTCAGTGGTGACGCTTCTTCCCTTGCTTGAATTCAGTGGGACATCGGAGATACGAAATTACACCAGGTTACGAAATTTCGGGATACGAAAAAAAATCCCATTGGACATAATGGTATCGGGTTACTATGTTTTTTCGGTTACGAAAATTTTTTTGTTGCTTTTCGGCGCTTTTCGCACGAACCGCTGCTGTCCCCTTAGCGGGCCTCTGGGCAAATTCGCTTCCGAAGGCTTTTCGGGTTACGAAAGCGGCCGCCGGAACGAAGGAAGTGAACCCGGCGGGAGCAGTGGTATACGCTGGTGGAAAGATCAAGTATGTACCCTTTTCTTATTCGCTGGGGGATCCGTTCCGGACACCCAGTAAGACAAAAATTCTGGGTCTGCTTTACACCCCCCCCCATTGAAACTAATGGGCTTGGACACATGGCACGGCAGTGCAAGCCATGGGTCTAGTATAAGATGATGTATTAGGGCACCCATGTATGCTGTGGGCCCAAACGTGTGTGTCTGTGTGTGTGTGTATATTGAAGATGCCAGCCACAGATGCTGGCGTAACCTCAGGAATAACTCCTTATAGTCTGTGTCACAAACACGGCACAAAAATAAATCACGTATCTGGCAAAGTGAAGTCTGAGATGAGATGTGCTTCACTGCTTCTTCCTATACATATTGCCCAAAAGGGTCTCAGATGCTGGAGGGTGGAAGTGAAAGGGATATTTGGAACGCCAGCGGTGATGTAGCGTTGAAGATTGCGAAGGCCCAGGTCCTGTCTTCAGGTCAAAATGGGCTGACCAGATTCAGGGAGGACTCACTCAGTTATTGTGTTGGTTGGTCATATCCTTCTTCACCTGTCGGTTAGGGGCCATTCCATTTTAGGGGGGGGGGTGGTGAAAATAATGCAACCTAGACATAATAAAAAATTCTGACATCGAAATGCGGCTATACATTCCAAAACCTAGCTTTCTGCAGGGCAACAGGACTTCTATTGCCTTCATTTGTCTTCAGTGGGCGCAAAGGGTGTGAATGGATATTGTACTCGCAACTTAATGGGTGGCATTTCAAGATTTCCTTTATTATGAACAATGTTGCTTCTTGGCTCTCTGCCGCAGAACTAAATTGCAAACCTGTTGTGTGACGTTCCTCTTTTTCTTCCCTTCACTTTTTTGTCCCACCGAAGCACTGTCTCCTCGAAAATAGGCTGCTGCTTTCAGATACAGAGATTTTTCCCGTTGGTAGGGCATGAAGGAGGTGGGGGGGGTGGGGGGGTCAGCTTGCATGTCCTTGTCCTGGAGAGCGACGCGCCGTGAGTATCTATCTATTTGTCCAGTCTGTCCCATCCGTCCACCCCCCCTCTGTCCCTCCATCCCTCCATCGTCCATCCCTCCCTCTGTTCCTCGCCCTTCCTTCCTTCCTTCCTCTTCCTTCCTCCTTCCTTCCTTCCTTCCTTTATCTCCATCCCTTATCCTTACCTGATATGTTGTGCGTGCCTTCAATTGTTTCTGACTGATTTGGTGAGAGTGTTCCAGGGCTTGCCCTTGCCATCCTCTGAGGCCCGCCGTCACCCATTACGTTTCCAAGCAATGATCAGCACCTCTTTGTTCAGGAATCCCAAGCTCAGTCGGAAAGCAAGAAGACTTCTTCGACGACTGCAGCTGTTCTCATAGATGCTTGTTGTCGGAACTTACCAGAAGTGTAGCCAAGCATAATTGAAGCTTCAGAAAATTAAAATCTAGTCTGCCTCTGCACTGAGAATCAATGCAGTTTGATACTGCTTTAGCTGCCATGGCTAATGGTATGGTATTCTGGGAGTGTAGGTGGTGAGATGTTTAGCTTTTCACTGTCAGAGAGCCTTTGGTGACTCACAAACTACAAAATCCCAGGATTCTATAGGATGGAGCATGGCAGTAAAAGAGGTGTCAAACTGCCTTATTCTGCAGTGCAGATCAGCCCTGGGTGGGATACATTCTTATTATCGCCCAAAGCAAAACATTCTTTCCCAGACTCTTTGCAACTCTACTACAGGTCGTGTACTTATGCACATATACTATTTCTTTGTTTTTGTGTGCCTTCACGTCAATTATCATGAGGTTTTCTGGGCCTGAGAGTGTGTGATCAGTCAAGTTCTCCAGCGAGTTTCCATGGCTGAGCAGGGAATCGAATCAGGTCTCCAGGTCATAGTCCACGCTCAAACCACTAGGCAGCAAAGTATAACCCATTAAATCCAATCTCCAACATGACAGGAAAGATGGAGGGACTGCAGCTCCTGACAGAGAGGCCATTGCTGTACTGAAGAATTCTTGTCCTTTTAATTGGTTCATCCTCCTTGGAGGCGAGCAGCTATTCCGTGAGCGAAAACGTTCCAACAGGACCAGTTTCTCCACTGCTGCATCTTATGCTAGAAAATGATGGACTTTGTCGTTGCATGCCTTGAAAAGACCATTGTGCTTGGGCACCTGGCCTTGAAATAATGCATCCTACAAGGCCGAATGACTAGGGACATGCGCACATGGAGTACAGACTACAGGAAAAGAGGTCACCACATCAAACATTAGGAAACCCTTCCCATGAGATCTCCTTTCTTTGGAGGTCTTTAAGCAGAGGCTGGATAGCCATCTGTTGGGATGCTTCGATTTTGAGTTCCCTGCATGGCAGGAAATTTGGACTGGATGGCCCTTGGCGTCTCTTCAAACTCTTATAATAATAATAATAATAATAATAATAATAATAATAATAATAATAATAATATCAATATCCTTTTCCTGTCCCTGTTATAGTTTCCCAGAAGTAAAGATAAGCTATGCTGAGGAGGGGACCCAGGAGTCACTTGCAGCCCAGAGTCTTATCTCTTTAATGGTAACGAAAGATAGGCATTACCCCCCCCCCCAAAAAAAACCTCCCCCCCCCCCTTTCTGCCCAGTTTCTGTCCAAGTTCATTCTTCTTTTATCTTCATAGGATGACAATGAAGTTCAAGCACCTTTAGGGCCCACAGGGAATGAAAAAGACGGGGAGCAGGTGAGTAACCCTTTTGACTCATGAGTAACAAAAAGGGCGAGACTGGGTAGGTCTCCCTTCCTTCCCCCTTTCTTAAGGAAAAGCTTTTAGGAGGAGGGCCACCCAAAGACCATCCCCTTGTACCCCTGTTCTCCCTCTGTTTGTTTATAGGATTCAGACAGCGATGCTGCAGAGGCTGACCCTGGATCCAGGTCAGACAGGTCAGTTCTTTTCAAGGGGTTCCTGGCTGGCCACCAAGTGAGAGGAACATGGTCTTTCCAGTTTCTCTCATGGACTTTTCCTTTCTTGCCTTCCTTCCTTCTTTCCTTTGTTTTTTCTGTCTGTCTGTCTTTCTTTCCCTTCCTTCCTTCCTTCCTTCCTTCCTTCCCTCTTTCTTCCTACTGGGATGGCGACGATGATTTTCCTGTCTGTATTTCAGTTTGGAAGGCATCCCTGAGATGGTTGAGGCAGAGAGCAATACCTCTTTGATGGTAATGTCATACTTTTATTCTTTTATTAAGGTATTTATACCCTGCCCTTCAGCCCTAATGGCTCTCTAATAGAGTCCCTTTTCCCCTTTTTCCTTTTCATTGGATGACTGTTCAAACTCATTCTTCTTCCCCTTGATAGGGAAACGAGGAAGATAACGAAGAAGATAAGGAAGCCCCCTTAGGAGCCGCAGGGAAAGAAACAGACGGGGAGAAGGTGAATAAAAAAGGCTCTGGCAATTCATGGGTAACCAAAGGGCGAAACTGGGGTTGGGGGGTCGCCTTAAGACAGGGGAGTCTTAGGGAAAGGCTATTAGGATCAGGGCCACCCCAATAATAATAATAATAATAAGATTTATTTATAACCCACCTTTTCTCAAGGAATCAAGGAGGGTTACAATATCTTAAACATAATACAATGCAATATCAGTTACCATTAAAACAAGCTCTCCCAACCCCCCAACTTAATTAAAAATTACAATTAAAAAAAACTACAATAGATAAGAAAAATATAATAAAGGACAAAGTGGGGCAGGATAGTCTCTTCTTGCAGGCCAAATGGTGACTTGCTCAAGGGGGAGGGGGCTAATTAGGAAAGGCCTGCCAGAAGAGATCCATTTTTATGACCTTCTAAATGCCATCAGGGTGGTAATAGGACAGATCTCTTCCTGCAAGCCATTCCATAGTCTGGGGCACAGCTGATTTTTTAGGCTGTAATAAACCCTCCAAACCCATTTTTCTTTTATCATGATAGGATTATGATGAAGCACCACCAGCAGGAGCCACAGAGGAAGAAAAAGATGGGGAGAAGATGAATAAGGAAGGCCCAGTCAATTCACAGGTAACAAAAGGGTGAAACTGGTGGGTCTCCCTTCCCTCTTTTAGGAAAATGCTTTTAGCCATCCCAAGACCCCCTTGTATCCCATGTTCTCTCTTTCACTAATAGGAGTCAGACAGCGAAACCTGTCCCATGGAGGCTAACAGTAATCCTGGCCATGGTTCAGACAGGTAAGTTCAGACAAGACAAGCTGAACATACCCCGCAAGCTGTCTTTCCATAGTGTCCTCCTGGCCCCATTGGTTTCATGGTCTTTTCCTGCTCCATTGCAGAACCCCAGAACCTCAGGGGACCTTTGATGAGGAGCGTAGTAATCAGGTGTTTGACGTGGACAAACTTAACTCTTTGTCGGTGAGGAAAGAGGTTGCATCCTGACCCTTTTGGGGGGCTTTTAACACAGCGAATGGCATTCACCTCATTTCCCCCATTCTCATTTTTCTCTCTTTCCAGACAAATGAGGACTTGCACTGTCTGTGCAAAAAGTTTCCCCGTTTCTCCCTAGGAGTGAAGAACTACACAGCTAACATAATTGCGAGTAGGCATTTAGGGCTCATGATAGAGCATTTCTTGCACTCACCTGAAACGTAGGTGGATCCCCCCCAGACATCCCTATTTACCTCCGAGGGGCTGGGACCAGGGACGTAGCCAAGGGGGGGTGGGGTTCTTGGGGTCCGGACCCCCCCTTCTATTAGAAAAATGAATGGTGCATGCTGCTGCACCGCCGCACCCAAGCCCCATTATAATGGTGGCACTTAGTCTGGACCCCACCCCCCTTCCTAAAATCCTAGCTACGTCCCTGGTGGGACTCCAGCAGGGATGCCACTTGGCTCTCCTTCCCTTTCTTTAGGGTCTGCACTGAGCTCATGTATGCGGTGTTGGCTTCATCCCACTGCAACTTAGATATCTCTTTAGCTTGCTTCATGAAGCAAGTGAATGGAGGCTGGCTGATGCAGGAGAGTGAGGAAAAGCTTTTGGCCAAGGTAAGGGGCTAACGCTCTCATGACTTATCCACAAGGTAGGAAATCCAAAGGGTTTTCCTCTTTCCGGATTGTTTACGAGAGCAGTCCTCTTACTGAGGCCAGATTCTCCTTTCTCTCAGGTGAAGGCGATTAGAGGGATTGAGGCTATCGTGAGACACCTCAGTGATACCGAGAGTCTAAATGCTTGGCTTCCATATCACTTCACTACGCTGGCGAACGTTTTGGTCAGCCATTTTCAGCCCAAGAAGGAGGGGACCACCAGGAAATTCAAAACGTACTTGGTCCCAGGGTAAGCTGCCTACAAGACAGGGCTTGGGCAGAAGTCACCAGTGGGGCTAGATATAGGGATCTAAAACCCTTAACCAACCATCTTTTCTGTTATCTCTGTCTTTTCTGCAGGGAAGTCATTGATATCTTTGCAATCCTACTTCAGAGGCTAAACTTAGTGTACCAGATCAATTCCAAGTTCTGCCCCAGATGAGCGCCCTGCCTTCCATCGCGGTGAGTTTGGGGTCCCTCTGCCTCTCTCTGGGGGTTTGCTTTCCCTTCAAAGGGAAGATGCACAAACCAAAGGCATCTCTTCTTTCCCCCGTAGGACCGAAAGAGCGTCGCTTCCATCTGCGCCGTGGCTCCGCCCAAAGGACCCAATCCACAGCCTGCAAGAGCCCTACTATGTCTGCCGAGGTTTGAGAGGCCACCTCCTTCCTTCCTTAGAACTGCCTCCGGTGAAGACAAGGATGCCGTCTGCCACTCGGACTTTGGGTGCGGACATTTCCCGATTCGGGGTGGGACAATTCCATCGGTTCCCTCCAGGGTTAAAATGTCCCATCCAGGTTGAGCTGCCTGTCCCGGGTTCCAGTAATGGGACACAGCTCTGCAACAATGAGAAAGAAGAGGTGAGCGCTAGCACCCAAAGCCAGGTCTGGATGGAGCGCTGGGGCTTCAACTCCCAGAGTCCAGCCAGGTGCTTTGAGTGCTGGCTGGGTTCAAATCCTTGCTCTGCCAAGAAAGCCAGAAGGAGGGAAGGAGGAAGAGAGGACTACATCTCCCAGCAGCCCCTGCCCACCATCAACTTCCTACCACTGCTGGTCAGTCGGCGAGGCTCCCCAAAGTGCCTGCTTCCTCCCCTCCCCTCCCCT
>NC_056526.1:191801679-191803927 GCF_019175285.1 Sceloporus undulatus | reverse complement strand
AAAAATGGGAGAAGAGAAATGTGTCAAAGGAGGGCGACTTAATGGTGAGGTCTGGAAACCATGCCTATGAGGAGAGATTAGGGAGCTGGGGATTGTTTAGCCTGGAGAAAGAGTAAGAGGTGTGTATGATAGCCCTGTTTAATTTGAAGGGATGTCATATGAGGGGAACAAGCTTGTTTTCTGCTGCTCCGAGAACTAGGACCCAATGAGAATGGGACAAGCTCCAGGAAAAGAGATTCCACGCCATTGGAGGAACTCCTGGAGTAAGGGTGTTTCGTGGAACACACTCCTCCTCGGAGTGTTCGTGGGGCTCCCTCCTTGGTTGGGGTCTTAACAGAGGCTGGATGGCCATCTGTTGGGGATGCTTTGTTGTGATTTTCCTGCTGGCGATGGGGTTGGGACGGATGGCCATTGTGGTCTCTTCAACTCTGTGATTCTATGATTCTATGACCTTTCCCGCAGTCTTAAAACAAAACAGCTAAATGCCCCTTGCACCCTGCACTGGAATGTTGTGCGGGAGCACTTTGCCATATTTTGCCCTGCTCTGAGTGCTCCAAGGAATCTTTTGAAGCAAGAGAAAAAAATAAACCTTTAAAAGACTCCTCCTGGGCCTAAACAGCTGGGGGGGGGGAAGAGGACAAAACTGAAAGAGTTTCCATCCCCTGAATGCTGCAGAATGTGGCAGCAGGGCGAGAGGGTGCCATCGTATCCCACCCTGAAAGAAACTTCCCTCCTCTTAGTGGTCCCTGTTTCCCTTCCTGTGATCCCCTATCCAGGTACTTCCCTTGGGTCTTTTGAATGCAATGTGCTGTTTTGTGGGCGGTTGCATCCCTTGTTTTGGGACCCAGTGTGTTGTGTTTTATCTTCTAGTGCCTGGTGCCCGGTCTGGTGGACTCTCACCGGTTTACGTGTTTGCAACTATTCGGTACTGGTAAGTGACCAAGCTCTCGCCTCATTTTGTGGCTATTATGAGAATGTTGAAAGTTGGTCGGGTTCTTCAAGACGTCTTTGAGACCACCTCACTCTCCTTCCTCCCTCTCCACAGATAATCAGTTTCTCAATGTCCTTTTCAAATTGTGGTGCCCAGAACTGGACACAATATTCCAGGTGGGGCCTGACCAGAGCAGAATAGAGTGGCACTATCACTATTAGGTCTGTTAAGGGCTCTGTGTGTGCCCCCCACAGGACCATGTCTAGTTGGCCACCCCTGCTCCACAAAGTATCTTGAAACCAAACTTTATGGGTAATCATTTCAAGAAATAACAAACTGTTTTGTTTCTCACTCTCTCTGCAATATGAACGTGCCTCTATTCACAGCTAATCAGTCTGAGAGTCTGGCCAATGCTTCTGAAATTGGAAAGACTCTGGTGTAGTGGAAGAAAGATTTCCGCTCTTGATTATTCTTTGAGCTGCTGCATTCATTCTTTTACTCCTCCTTGGCCCCCTTGTGAAGACCTTTTGTGGCCTTGAAGGTCTTTCGATTGACTGCGCTCCCCTGAGTATGGCTGGAATCATTGCTACCCGGCTGTTTTGCCTCCATGAGCTTAGTATTGTTTTTACAACACTTTGCTCTTAATCCACTGTGAACCTCTTTGAGCAGTCTGTGATCAGAGAGGGAAAGTGAGATAAGAGCCCTGCTATGGGTGTAAAAACCATTGTATTCCCTATTGCCATGGATGGATGGATGGATGGATGAGCTGGAAAGTTAGAATCATACAAGCCATTGTATCCTCTCACCTCTCTGTTCAACGTGTATACAGAATATATTGTAAGAAAAGCAGGACTGGCCACAGAAGAAAGAGGAATGGAAATAGGAGGAAGGAATATCAACAATCTGAGATACACAGAAGACACCATAATACTAGCAGAAAACCTCAAAGACCTGGAACAACTATGAAGGAAGACCAAGATATAGAAAACAAAGATAAAGACCACCGAGGACCTTCACAAGTACAACCTAGACAATGAATAGAAATAGTAAAAGAATGATCAAAGATTGATAGAAATGGAGACTGCAGTCAGGAAATCAGAAGAAGATTAAGAATGGGGAGAGTAGCTATGGAAGAACTAGAAAAGATCCTAAAATGCAAAGATATACAACTGAGCACAAAAGTTAGAATCATCCAAGCCATTGTATTCCCTATTTTTGCCATGGATGGATGTAAGAGCTGGACAGTGAAGAAAGAAGATAGGAAGAAAATCAATGCGTTTGAGATTATGTGGGGCTGGAGAAGAGGGCTGAGGATCC
>NC_056526.1:191773156-191801654 GCF_019175285.1 Sceloporus undulatus | reverse complement strand
ATGGACAGCAGGCCAAAGAGGACAAAACAATGGAGTCCAGGAGCAGATCAAGCAGAGATCTCCCGGAAAAGAAGCCAAGAGGACCAAGTGAGGCTGCATCCTTTGGACACATCAAAGAAGAAGGAAGGACTCCTGGATAAGACCATAAGCGCTGGGAAGGTGGAGGGAAAGGAGGAGGAGAGAAAAGGCCACAGGACAGATGGAGAGGACTCCATGAAGGAGGTCACTAGGGTTTTTATGGGGTTGCAGGATTAAGCAGATCACGGGAGGACAGAGGGTCTGGAGATGTTTTCATCCATAAGACCGAAGGGGTCAAGATCGGACTTGAGGGCAGTTAACAACAATAAGGGGTGAGAAAGCTGGACAGGGCAGAAAGCTGATGGGAACGGAATAAAATAATTTGAAATGTGTGCTGGAGGAGAGTTTAAACAGATATTGAGGACTTCCAAAAGGACCAAAACAAAAAAAACTGAGGGTCTGAGAGTATGTCAATCCTGAATCTCCCTAGAAGTCAAGAGACTAAACCAAAGCTGTTGTACTTGGACGTATGCAAGCAAAGCAACTCCCTGGAAAAAGATTGTAATGATGGAGCAATGGAGGTTAGAAGGAAAAGAGGAAGACCGTAAGTGGAATAGTTCAGTTAGAAATCTGCAGCTGCTACCCTGAATTCTGAAAGACCCCAAACAGGAACTATACAGACAAGGATCTTTCAGAGCAATCTCATTCAGAGGGTCACCATAACCGAAGCGACCTGACGGCACAGAACAGGAAGAACAAGAGTGAAGCAGCTTTGAACCTCTCTCCCTAGTAGAGGTTTGTGTCTGGACATATCATGAAATAGTGACTGACTGGGGAAATGCTTGGTAAAAATGGAAGACAGGAGGCAAGAGAACGTTGTGGTGGCTGAGTACATCCAGGAAGCCATGGCTACTGCCCTGAATTTGCAGGTCTAATGATGACCAAGAGGGCTCGTGAATCAGTCGCTCACGCAGAGGACGGCCGTAAGTTGAGGTTCACTTGACACACTTAACCACCAAGGAGCAATGCACCTATGAAGCCAAATTATTTAACAAACATTAAGTCAACCTCTGGGGCAGTTTTGTCTACACTTGACTGAGCACCAACTGCACAAGGGCTCCAGGAATTATGCTGCTGCTGTGGTAGTCGTCGTCGTCTCTGGGCTACTAGAGGTTCTTTCACGGGAGGTTCGGGGGATCCAAGCGTTCGCCAAGAGAGCCAAGGGAGTGGTGCTTCACACAAAGCTGTTAGCAGGGCTGACACATTGGGCCTCTGCATGAAAAACTGACGGCAGGCATTTTAGGAACTGTCCCCACCCCAGCAGCAGGGTAATGCAGGTGCAATCCGTCACAAACCTTTGGGGCCACAGGGCCTGTCTCTCCTCTCTCACCGGCCTCTCCTACATCCCAGCTGTGGGGCCAAAGTTGTCAGAGACCAAAGCAGGGACCTTTTCGATGAGACTGCCCTAGTTGAATAAAGAGTACCCAAAACGATTATTCCTTCCAGCCTTCCACCCAGTGTTTCTGGTAAAGTCATCTACCCAGAATGCCTTTTTCTCCAGGGAGGGAGGAATGTGCTCTAAATTTGTGCTGCTGCTTCTTCTGCTTTTACAACTCCATTTCTGGAGCACGCCTGCTTCCTTCGCATATTACAGTATTTAAGTGAGGGCGGAGAAACAGCTTGAGGGACTCAGCCGTCTGGGAGCACAGCGTATCTCTGTGTGCCAAAGGCCTTGGGTACAACACTGGCAACCCCAGGCTGGGATGACAGAGGCCTATCTCCACCAAAATCCAAAAGGGGTACGGACAATACTGGGAGGGACTTAAGGCCTGACTGGGAATAAGGCAGCTTCCTATGCTGCTATGCTGCAAAAGCAGGTCAGAAATGCTTTAAAGTCTATCCCTGCCTGGGAGCATCAGCAGACCCCAACACTGACTCCCTGGTTTTCGAAAAGTGCTCTGAAGACCCTTCACCTGGGCAAGCTCTCTTTCCCCTCGACAGAGATCCCTCTAAATGGAGGGGGACATGGATTCTGACTCGTCAGCCTCCGTTCCACCAAAAGGTTCCCACAAGATCAGCCAGGCTCAGTCCTGCCTTTTCCTTCCTGCCTGATTCCCTTTATACAGTAGCTACCAGTAGCTGAGGCTTACGCCCCCCTTCTCTTATCCCTGCCCTGCTTTCTGTGTGTGATTTGTCTTTGGAGAATAGAAATCCCTCACTGACGCAGAGCTGCCTTCTCTCGCTAGAGCAAAAAGGCAGGCCATGAGGTCAAGCAACTGGGCCAAAGAGAGAGAGAGGGAGAGCCGCTGCCCCTACATCAGACCTTTCTAGTGCTCCATTTTAAAGGAAGGCTTATCTACTGCACTAGCCCCTAAAGCCACCCGCAGACCTGAGATGGCCAAGTGGACACAACAGTAGCCTTCCAGCTTGTATGTTTGTCCATTGTGACAATATGTTACCACCCACATTGGGGGCAAACTATAAAAAAAAAGACTTTGTAAAAAACATAGGAAGCAATTTTGGACATTTGGTCAGACTCTCTAGTTCAGCATTTTCTACTCTAAAGGAGACTGGATTTAGTTACTGAAGAAACCTGAATTCTCAATGTACACCGTATATTCCCTGCTTTAGTTGATGCCAAGGTCCCTGGAATGTTTCCTAGGAAGCTTTTTCTCTCTATTTGGTCACCCAGGATTATTTCATTCTTATGTTTCTCTGTTCAAATCCCTACAACTTGCTTTAAGCCTTGAGCAGCCAGGCAGACAACCTCTCAGGAGACAGATGTTGGGGAGGACTTTGCATCCTGCCTGGTTCTGCTGGACCATTCCTTAGCTTTCAGAGCAGGTGAGGTCCCTTTGACCCCCTGTGCCTTTGATTCCTCATTCTCCTGCATGGGACAAGTCTCGCGTCTTGTATGCTCTTTAACACAAACCAGTGGGGGAGATAATCTGGAGAAGAAGATACAGTCCTCTCTTTCAATCTCTTCTTACCTCTACCGCATTCCAGTGAGGCAGGGTGTGCTAAATCAGTGCTTGGAATCATGTGGGGCTGGGAGACCAGACTCATAGAGTTGGAAGAGACCCCAAGGGCAATCCAGTCACAACCCCTCCCCTTCTGCCATGCAGGAACTCACAATCAAAGCACCCCCAAGAGATGGCCATCCAGCATCTGTTAAAAATAGCCTCCAAAGAAGGAAGCTCCACCACCTTCCAAGGCAGTATATTCTTCCACTACCCTCTCCAGAATATTTAATCTGAAAGTGAAGAGAATCATTGTGGCCTATATGACTTAACACCTTTGGCTTGTTTCTCTCTTTTGTTTTGGAGGCTGGTGATTTGATGGAGCTTCAAGATGGTAATCTCACTTTGTTTGCCATTGCTGTTTGTTCTTATGTACCTTCAAGAAGACCCCAGCCTATGGTGACCTTCTCCTAGCTTTCTTGGCAAAAGTATACAATAATCCCTTAAAACTCCCCAAAACAACATCTTGATGGAAGGTAAACTATGAATTCGAATAATCATCATTTTTTTCCCTTCTCCAGTATGGATTTTTAATACCTTGCTTGATGATGCCAGTGGCGCTCAAAAGCTTTCATGGTATTTTGTGGCATTTTTTTCATTGACCAATAAAGGCATCACTGTTTTTGGTGGGTTTTGTGTGGTTTCTGTACTGGGATGCGCAGGAGCTTGCTCCGCAGGCCACTAGTCACACAGGGGGCAGATGGCAAAGAAAAAAGAGTGAGCCAGGAGAGGAGGGACTCATTCCCTCTTGGAAAGAGAAGTTGGCTGGCAAATCCTGACAACCCAGAGGCCAAAGAGGAACAGACCCATGAGCCTTGGCCTGCCCCCAAGACCCTATATTTAAAGGCATGGCTTCTCCCCAAAGGCACCTTCCCCCTTCCCTCTGTGACCTTTCTCCCAAGCAATTTGGATATTGGGTAAGCCTCCCACCACAGCTGTCCCCCAGCATTCGGGATGCTCTGCCTCTTCATCTCCTCTTCGTGCTCCACATCCAAGATGCCAGAACCTGCTCAGACTATGGGCTGGTGTTTTTGACCTCAGGGTCTGGACTTTGCGGGCACCTCTTTCTTCGGTCGCCTGAGACCGGCTTCGAGGGATGAGACACGACGCCACCAAGCTCTCTGCTGCTGGGCCTGCAGAACAGAAGCGCGACAGAAAATAAAGGCCCCCAATACTTCCTAGGTTGCCCTATTTTGCAACAGAGTCCAACCCTTAGAACTTCCCATTAGGAATTTTTCTCTGCCTGTTCAGTCTCCACACTCTCTCTGGAGACTACAGGCCGACTCCTAATCCCAACCGAAGCAGTACCCGTGCAATGGAGGGAACGTACTTGGCGTGACTTACAAAGCTGCGATTGATTCAGCGGATCACGGTTATTCGGGACCAACAATGGGAGGCAGGCCTTTGCAATTGCACAAACACTCCCAGCTGCTCTTTCACAGATGACTTTCCTAAGCCCCAAGTAATGCCAGAATGATCGGTTTACGGCCCAGCTGCGCCGATGCTGGACCAGAAGCCATGTGGCAGCCGTCACCGGATGCATTAAGAACCAAGAGTTACTTTACTTTTGGATACGTTCCTCTTTTCATCCCCTGTCAATAAAAGCCTTCCACATCTGGCCCCAGAGATCCTGAAAGCAGCTTGCAGCATCCTGGGAATCTGAATGGTTCGCTCTTGATGACACCGGTCTCAAGGCATTCTGTCAGAGAAGGAGGTGCGGATATTCCCAGAGCTGTGCTTGAGAGAAAGGAGGACAACCTGGCAGGAATGCAGAGCCACTAACTCACCCCCAGTTTTAACCACATTTGCTGGTCAATCCTAATATTTAATCTGCAGCAAGCAATAAAAATTGGGGGGGGAAAGAGGCACAGAGAGGAGCCCCCCAAGGAGGAGCTCATGGCCCGCGATTTTCTGAGCGGCAGAAAAGTGGTGCCGCTCAACCTGCCAATTAAACTGACAGTCTGAAACGGAGCAGGATTTTCTCGTTCAAATAACACCACTCTCAAATGACAGGGAGGAAAATCCACAGCTCAGAGCAGTAGGTGTGAACTGACAGGAGTTCAGAATTGAGAGTGGAAGGGAACTCAGGAGGCAGACAGTCTTCAAAAGAGCCCAGCATGGAAATGGCTCAGGAGGCCACCAACCCTCGTCTTCTTCGCGGGAAGCCGAGACGGATGCCGACAACATGCCCGCTGTCAGAGAGCAGCGTCTGAGCCGGCAAAAGGCACCAGGGCAAAGTGGGGAGAATTGTTAGAGATGCAGCCATGTTAGTGACGGGAAAATCAATATGCAAAGGGATCTGGCGGCACCGCTGAAAACTAAATGAGTGAAAGAAATTGTAGACAGGAGCTTTCATAGGCTACGGTCAATACTCATGGTATAAGTCTAGAAATTTAGGTCAAAAAAAATTGACCCCCAACATGAGTCAAACTATCCAGGGGTCAATGTAAAGTACTGATCGTTAACTCTTAAACAGGAAGGAACTATCTCCTGGTGAAAAGCAAGAGGGTAAATCTGTCCGGAAGCACTGACCCCTTTACTCTCATCCATCCAGCCTTAAAGAGTAGAGAAAAACAAAGGGTTATGTACTGCTGGAATTTTGGAAGTCCGGTTGACATTGTTTTGGGCTTTGACGTCAATCCTTTAGATCCTTTGGCTATAGCCCCTAGTTTGACCCTCGACGTATCCACGGGCCAATAGCAAAATAAATAATTTTGGACCCCAGAGCGGATAACAGAAGAGGTGGATTATAGTCAAGTTAATACAGTAAAATCTACTTCCTAGGATACAATGGAGGGGGAAGAGTGTTAGGAGGCCAGGACATAATATGTTAAGAATGCACACTGGGCCCTTGGTGTAATCGCTAGGGTTTGGGTTCCAGGACCCCACGTAGAACCAAAAAACCCATGACTGCTCAAGTCCCATTAAATACAAAGGTGTAGTGGAATGGTGACCCTTTTAAAAATGGTGAAATCAAGCTTGCTTTTTGGGAATTTACATATTTAAAAATAGTTGCAAGCCATGGATTGTTGAATCCATAGGTAAGACTCTAGGGATATGTGGCAATATCCGGCCTCCTCTGGGGATGGGAGGGGACATTGCGGCTTCCAAAAAATTAGGAAACAAGTTGAATGAAAACGTAGTAAAATTATACACAGCGAAAACAGATCTTGATTCTACTGCCAAAAACAACCCATTAAAAACAATTCAAAAACACACATAATAAGAAATAATCAGTAAGATATGAAGAAGTCCAGCAATACAGTTTAAAAACGATTGGGGGCTGTTGCAGTCAGTCGGTGGCAAAAAAGGCCGCCCAAAAAGAATGGTCTCACCTGCCAGCGAGCATGACAAACAGCGGGTTTGTCCACAATAACAACAATATATTGCTTCATAGAAACCTAGAGCTGCAGGAAGGACACATCAAAGCCTCCTGGCAAGTGAACATCTATTGGATAGCCACTTAACTCTCACTGAACGGTGATTACCTATGCAATCCTGAAACTGGCGATTTGGGGAAGGACTTAGAGATTCCTAGATAATATTGTCGGAGGAGGAGGACGGAGAATTCTATTGGTAAAGGGCCTCAACCAAACTAAAACGAGGACTCAGACGGAAAAAGAAAGGGATAAGGGATAGGGGCAGCAGAACAGTGGAACGGAAAAAAAGGACGAAACGGGAACGAAACAAGGAAAAAGCCGGAGAAGCGGGTTAGAAAAAGTGGGGGGAGAAATCGGGAAGGAGGAGGGAAGCACGGGAGAAGGGGGTGAAGAATAACGTAAGAGGCAGCGAGAGAAACACGTTGGGAAGGAGTTCCATAAGCTGGGGGCAAGCTACTGAGAAGGCCTCCCCCAAAACTTCATTAAATATACCTTGAGGGTGGTGGGGCCCCACTGCAGACCTCAAAGAAAAAGCCAAGAGCAGGCTTAAAAGGAGAATGCGGGACTTCCAGGAACAGATGGATGCAAGTGGCTATAGCGAAAAAAATAATGGGTTGCCAAAAGGGCTCAGGCTACTCAAAGCCCTGAGACATGTTCACAAAACTGGTGGGTCAATTGCTACTTCTCCTTCATGTGCACTTGCCCGTCTGGCATGCAGAAATCAAGTGAGGCCAAGGAGCAGAATCACGAATCAGAGTTGCAAGAGACCCCAAGGCCACCCAGTCCAAACCCCATTCGGCAATTCTGTGACAGAAGGCCATCTAGCCTCTGTGTAAAGACCCCCCAAGAGGAGACTCCAAAACAGTGTGCTTCCACTGTCAAAGAGCAACCTTATACGCATCAGGAAGTTTTTTCCTAAGGTGGAGGTGAAATCACTTTCCCTGTATTTGCATCCATTGTTCCAGGTCTAGTCTCTTGGAGCAAGCAGAAACCAAGCTTGCTCCATCCTCCATATGACATCCTCAATATCATAGAATAAATATGATAGACATGCCGCAGTAATAACAGAACTAAAAGAAAATCGAAGGGAAAAGAAGAAGGATCCAGTAGCACTATCAAAAAGCACTGATTTATGTAAGAAGCCGGAATCTATAAGTCATTTGGAATTGGGAGTTGGAAGAGACCTTAAAGGCCATGAATCCACGTCCTGCCATGCAGCAAGACATAGACACACCAAAGCATCCCCTGGGCAGATGGTCCATGCCAACATCTGCTTAAAACCTCCAAGAAGGAGACGCCAAGACAGCATCTTCCCCTTCAAACAGCTCTTTACTGCCAGGAAGTTCCTCCTATGCTTAGGCAGAACGCTTTTTCTCTAGTTGGCATTCATTTCCATGTCCTGTTCTCTTGAACAACAGAAAACAGCTGCTCCAGCCTCAATGTGCACCCTCCCTAGCCAACCTCTTAACGTTCTTTTCTCCAGGCTAAAATACCCAGCTCCAAGTCTCTCCTGATAGGGCTTCAGATGTCCAGACCTTTCCCATTTTGGTCCATCTCCCTTGGACACATGGCTTTCCGTTTTCTGCACAATCCCTTTTGATTGTTGGTGGCCCCCAAACGGGACCAGGATTATTCCAGGTGAGGCCTGACCAAAGCAGAAATAGAGTGCAATTTGACTTCCTTGATCTAGACACTTAACTTCCAAGAAGAAGGAAGGCCTGTCTACAGGCAGCCAGCATTTCCCACAGAGTAAAGGACAGAAGGACACCTCGCCGCCAACCCATGGAGCCTTTGGCCGCAAGAAGTAAATGGAAGAGAAATGAGCCGTGACAAGCCACACCTGGGGCAAAAAGACTCTGCGCTCCCAAAATGGAGCCTGAAGGTGATCTGCTGGGCAAGGAACCTCCTCTTTCAAATTCTGTAGAGCTTCCTTGGGGGTGGCAGCCATCCCCCCCAAAAAATATCTGGGTCAGGAGCCATGCACTGCTCCAGAGACTGTCGACTACAAACTCCCAGAACCATTAAGCACTGAGGAACAACACCTGACCATGAGGGCTGTTGGAAGCGCAGTCAAGAACATCAGCCAAGCCTCCAGGGATCTCCATCCCCGCCTGGGGCCCCTGAACAAATATTCTCGGTTTAAACTTGAAACCCTGAGATAATCCAGGACGGAGGGGAAGTCATGCGATAGACTCAGAGCCAATGTCTATAATATATGGGTAGCTGAATGACAATCAGCCACGATGGTGGGACTGAGAAGTACTAATGGCAAAGAAGATCATTAAAATGCCAAAGCCAGACCATCCAGCCACCGTTTTTTCTGATTTCCTCAAAACAATGAAGCAGCTTGACAAAAAGCAAAGCAACTAATTTGAAATATATGGGGCTGGTCTGAACCTCCCAAAGGACAATCATGGGCTTTATTGCAAAGGAAGCCCTTTCCCTAAAACCCAGACGACTAAATGGAGCTATCGTACTTTGGCCGTAGAGACAATAATACAGAAACCTGGAAGAGCCATAATGCGGGAGGAAACTGGGAAGCGTTAGGAAAAGAGGAAGACGGCGTTTTCCAAGTGCCAAGGAAAGACCCTGCTTCCATCCCTTGCCAGTTGCAAGACCTTGAGCTGGGCTGTTGAGGCCTCGACCTGCGCCTGGAGGTCTCATCATTCGAGGGGGGGCCACATGTCAAAATCAATTGAAGGTGACAAATAACACAACAACAAAGCAAGGCGTAGCCAGCAACTGCCCTTGGAAGGCTGAGGGAAGAAAGACTGCACTGCAAGGCATAACAACCATTACATGCAGCCCTTTTGTTGCTACTACTTATTGTCACCACCCTCCTGGAGTCCCCCTGAAATGTAGAGGTCCTAGATACCGCTTTGCAGCTTTGGGGCCCAGGGGCAAAAGGAAGAGCTGACCTCACCAGGGCCAGGCAGAGCCAGCAGAAAGCAGCTGGACGCTGGGACAGGATCCCCTGCGACGGGCTCTTCCCTGACCTCTAGTGGCAAAAGGGACCGAATCTCAGCCACGCATATTCCAGAGAAGCACACTCTTCCCTTCTGTGAAATCGCAGGCAGTTTGGCTCTTCTTCTCCAACCCCAGTTGCCGCCCCAAATCGGAGCCAGGGTTGGCCGCTATGACCTCTCTATGGCTCCAAAGCCTCACTTTCACCTCCTCCTCCTCCTCCTGCCCTGCCCTCCTTCCCTCTGTCGCTAACTGGCAGATCTACAAATGAATTGGTAGAAACTGAATATCTGCAATCCCAATATGGCCTGCAACTTTTAGGTGCATTGAGTTCCTTTAATACGGGAGACATTGAACGGAGGCCAACACGTATCCAACAACAGGCTGTATGGACAGGTTGCTTAACCTGTACAGTATTTCTCTTCGAGTGGTCATCTGCGAATACATACAAATGGGGTTTCACTGCGCCGCGCAGTGCTGCTCGGAACCACTGGAATCACTGGGCAGAGTTACTCTGGCAACATATAGAAACTTTTTGGCGGTAACTCCGCCACCCGTTATGGGCCCCTGCCTTCCCGCGCTTTCACCTTCTCCCCAGTTTCCGCAATTTTTCCGCCAACAGGCGATGGAAAGGAGAGCCAATGTGAGCAGGACACTGAGGGGAACGGACGGGGGGAGTTGTTAGGTATTCGCAGATGACCACTCGAATGAAACACTGTTACAGGTAAGTAAAACAACCTGTCCTTCTACTTCGTGGTCTCTGCGAATCATCAAGCAAATGGTTTAGACTGACAAGCTAAGGTATTGGCGGCGGAGGGAGTTTTGTCCTGAGACCATAGCTATGGTAAACCAATGTATATTTATTAGAATAAAACAAGTTGAACCATAAAGGGTCAGTCTTTTTTTCATGCACAAATAGATAGCAATAACCCTGCCGAAACAACTTAGAAGGGAACCGAGGTCATGCAAGACAGATCCCATAAGGCGTGTGCAAAATCAACAATTCAACAGTATAACAGTGCAAACTGCATCACACAAACACTCAATAGTGCAATCAATGCAACCCTGAACCACACAAAGCCCGCCCCAAAAGCTGCGTCGCGGATGGGCCCTGGTGCCAACCTATAGTGCGTAATAAAGTCAGAGGTTGAGACCAACAGCAGCCTTGCAAAAATCCGCCAAGGAATCCCTGACAGGAACGCGGAGGATGCTGCGATTACCTTGTAGAATGGGACCGAACCCTGCCGGGAGAGGTTTTGCCTAAGAGTTCATAGCAGAGGTGGATGGTACCAGCCACCCATTTGGGAAAACTCTGAGCAGATACAGTCAACCTGTTCTTCGGCTCCGAGTAGCATTGGAACAGTCGCTCGACCGACTGAGGCAGCAGTGTCTGTCCAGATAAAAAAAGGCAAGCGACCGCCTAAAATCGGAGAGTGCAGGCGGTCTCTCCTCATCCGACACCGGGTTGGATCGAGAGTTGGGCACCAATGGTCCTGGCACATTGGAAGCGGACACTACCTTAGGTTAAGAAGGTATGTCCCCGTAGCGGAGGACCACTGTCCTGTGGAACCTCAGGAATGGCTGGTCCCTTCGGAGAGCACAGATTTCGCCCGAAGACGGAGGGCGAGTGATGGCACAAGGAAAGCGGGTTTTCCAAGTCAATAGTCTCAGGTCCCGCTGTGGCCATGGGTTCAAAGGGCTTGGAGAGTGAGAGCGGACAGTACCGACTCCAAACTCCAAGCCGGCGTTGGCACCCATACAGGAGGATAAAGGTTTGACACACCCCTTGAGGAAACCACTTCAACAGGGGTCGTTGAAGAAAGAAACCTCCCCCAGAACTGATAGTTGGGCACAGATGGCAGACAGGTAGCACTTTGATGGATGTGAGGGACAGCCCCTCATTCAGAAGCGCCATCAAAAACTCCAGCCACCACTGAGTGGAACACCTGGCAGGAGAACAAGCCCTTTTGATCAAGGAAAGAGGCAAATCTCCTCCATTTCAGGGCATAGGACCGCTGGGTGGAATGTTTCCGTCGCAGCCAGGATAACCGTCCTCACCTACATCCGGAAAGGCAGTCAGGGCTGGATCAGCCAGGCTACCACGGTAGGTTGTCGATGTCGGGATGGAGAATTCGTCGCGTCCTGGGTCTACAACAGGTCCGGGCGAGGCTCGAGGCGGAGGAAGCAAGCACAGCTGGAGAGAGCAGGAGGGATGCGAACGCAGGGCTGTCTCGGCCACCATGGCGTGATCAGGATCGCGTCTGTGTGAATATCCAGATCATCTTGGAGACAACCCTGATAAGGAGCGGAAAGGGGGAAAGGCATAAAGGAGTTCCCCCGACAAACAGGAAGGCGATGAGTCTCTCCCTAGGGAGCCTGTCATGGCCCCTCCTGGAGCAGACTGGGGAACAAGGCTGTTCCATCCGGTCGCGAAGAGATCGTCCGGGGGGGCCCCCACCGATCGAAGAGGTCCTGAAATGTCTCGGGATGGAGCTCCACCGTGGCATACGAGGGGTGATCTGCGCAAACGTCCTGCCAAGTCGTTTGTCCTCCCCTGGACAGAGTGGATCGCTGGGGAGATCTGCTCTGTATGCACCAGTCCCAGATGCGCAGGTCCATCTCGAGGAGGGTCATTGACGTTGGTACCACCCTGTTTGTTGATTATACAATCACGGTGGTGTTGGGGTCCGTCCGTTAAAGCACGCACCCTGCCTGACACACCAGCGATTGAAAGCTCTCCAGGGCGTTTTCGACGCGAGCATCTCGAGGGCATTGAGGTGGAGCAGGCTGTCCGAGTGTGACAACTTGGTCTTTGACAACCAGGTCAGGAGAATGGGCGCCCCAGCCCCTCTAGGGAAGGTCGTTTGTCAGTGTCACCCTGAAGGTTGTGGTTGGTGAAAGGGCATCCGGCGCACACGTTGCGGTCGGCCAGCCACCAAGGTTGAGAGAAGCGGCCACCGGTCTCGGTACCGGTTAGCCACTTGGATGGGGAATCCGTCTAACGGAGAGAAGGCCGGCAGAAACCAGCCTGAGAGGACGGAGGGCGAAGTCCTCGACCACGGCGTTCCACAAAGGTCTTGAGGCCATGTTCCCAGAGCGATCTGGACTCCCCGGCTCTCACTCTTCTGTGGGAGAGGCAGGGTGTCAGTGATGTTCCACCAGTGACTGGAAACGGTCTACAAGGAAGGAAAGCGGACATCTTTCGGAATCGATGATGGATCCGATGAAACGTCACCTGCGGGACGGAGTAAAATGGGACTTGGGCCCTTTGTTGATCACTAGTCCAGAGAGTTTCAGCAGAGGCCGGGTGGCGAAGGGCGATGGCCCCTGAAGATCGGCCTGGGGAGTCTGCGACGAACAGCCAGTCGGCTAAGTAAGGAAGACTCTGTAGCCCTTGCGGTGGAGGTAAGCCACCACTGGGGCCCATGCACTTCGTGAGACCCAGTGAGGGGGCCTGGAGCGAGCCCGAACGGAAGCACATTGTAGTGGTATGATGCGTCGGAGCCGACGGCGAAGGCGGGAACCCTTCCGGTGGGACGCCCGAATTCCGATGTGGAAAATAGGCGTCCTTGAGGTCGACAGTCCGCGAACCACTGGTCCCTGGCGAAGGAAGGCAAAATAGAGGCTAGGGTTAACATACGAAACCTGCGATACCTTAGGAAGAGGTTTAAGTCCCTTAGTCCAGGATTGGTCCTAATGCCTCGTCGGCCTTTGGGTACCGTGAAGTACCTGGAGAAAAGGCCGCATGGAAGGAATCAGGAGCTAGTGGGGAAATAGCCCCCTGTCCAATAGTGTGCGCACTTCGTCGAGAAGGGTGGTCCGGAGGTGGGGTGTGGAAATGAAAGCTCGGTGAGGCGGGAGCTCTTCGACTCGAGGGTATAGCCCTACGGACGATGTGTTAGCACCCTAGAAGTCAGGAAATGGAAGCCCCATGGTGTTGATAAAGGGCTTAAGAATGGTCCAAAAACTGCAGGGGAGGCGAAGTGCGCGGGAAAGGTTTCATGCCCTCTTTTTGGACTGGTCAGTGTCTGGTTCGCCGGTTCCTGCTCCGGTACCGAGAAGACTGATTTCGGCGGCCCGAGGACGATGGGGAACTGAGACGGGTACCTCTGCGTTGGGACCCCACATGTTTGGCTGGAATTGCCGGTCTTGGTAAGAAGACCTATTAAACTGGCCGCTGCCTGTTGTTGCCAGGGCGGAATCTCTTACGGGAAGGGAGCCGGCGCGGGGGCAGACATACCTGCTGCGTCGCCGCCGCCTTCAACCGGAACTTTCGGTTCACTTCATCCGGCTCGGCATGGAAGAGCCCGAGTCGTCTATCGGCAATGTCCTCTAATGGGGACCTAAAGTGTGTGGTTAAGGTCCGAACCCCGCAGCCAAGCGTGTCGTCTTAGGGCGAGGCCGGCCGCCATGGCCCTGCCCGAACACTCCACCACGTTCCTGGATGCGGTGGATGAGCCAAGCGCCAAGCGGATGGGCCTCATCCCTAATCATCGGTAAGGGTGCGTTGAGCTCATCCGGGACGTCGGGCACGATGGAGAGATGCCCTCCATAAGCCGTTTGATATAGGCACGACATGCAAGCGGTAAATAGTTGTTTGCTTGCATTGATCATCACAGCTAGTGGCTGCAGCCGCGTATGCCTTCCTGGCCAGGCATCACCTTCTTAGCCGCCTTGTCGAACGGCAACAGCCGCTTGCCGTGAGTTGAGGTCTGCTGGGCAAACCTCGCAATAGCAGAGTTTTGGTTCGGGGGTGGGGGGTGAGCCACGGGGCGGTTGTAGCCGAACATTAAAAGGGATTCGATCTTGCGCTGGCGTCCCACCAGGGAGGAGGGGCAGTCCCACGAGCGTCTGACCAGGGGCTTCCAGGGACGGCATGAAAGGGGACCAGAGGTGTGAGTGGGCCTGCTGCGAACACCTGCGGTCGAGGGGGTCCCTGGGCCTCTTCCTCAGGGTATTGGAAGTTTCAATGTCCAGAGCCCCTGACTTTTAATAACAGGTTCGAGGAACGACCTAACATCATTCCGTGGGAGAGGCAGCTTCTGGATTGGTGCAAGAGCTGCGGAGAGTTTCTGGCTGGTCCGTCCGTCCCCCGAAGAGTATCCGAATCCACAGGCCTAGGGTTTCGGAATCGGAAACTAACAAGTCCAAACCGCAGCGTATACGGTCCTCGAGTGTTCGACAGGCCGGTCCACACGACCGAGATGGAGCTCCGTGCTGATGGGCCTGCTCGGGTCGGGGGCGCCGCGACCGATGGGGTTCTCTGGCCTTGAGGTTTGGTCCACATCCCGGGGACGGTCCCGACCTCGACAGATTGCAAGAACCACATACTTTGGGAACCGGAGAAAGAATTGGTCCGTCTCCGAATCATAATAATATTGAGGATCAGGCGGAGAGGGAGCCAGCGAAGCCGGGAGAAGGAGACCTTGGAGGCCGATCAGCTACCTCCTCGTCGTCCGACAGGAGGAAGGGGAGCGTAGCGCCGACTGCGTCTGAGTTGGCACGGTATGGGCAGCGGTGTCCCGAACGCAGGCGCACCCGGAGAATGGGTGAAGTCGCAAGCTGTGAATGGTTGCCCACCAAATAGGCGTGGCAGAGGGTGCGACCGTCCCGGGGATCGGGACGCGGGCGGTCACGGCGGGACTCCCGATGAGACTTGCCGAGGGAGAGAAAGCGTCGTCCGGCGCCTTCTTGGAAGGCGAGCCCGAATGGGAGCCGTCTTGGAAGTCGACTTGGGCCTCTTAGCCGAAGGGACGAAGTCTCTCCGGAGCTTGATGACTGCCTCTCTTGGCTGACGTGTGACGAGGAGGCGCATCCGGAGGGAAGAACTGGAGATCTTGACTCCGAAAAGTTAGCCGCTCGACCAGCCCGATCTTCGGTGGCGGGCAGCGGAATCCTCGAGCCCGAGGGTTCCTCGGAGACGGTGCGCCTCGGTGCAGAGTCCGACCCAGATTTAGACTTGGAACCCTCTAGAAAAGGTCCCGAGGAAGTCCTTTGTCCTCGAAGTTGGCGGGATGTCACCGATGCAGATCAGAGGAGACTGCATCCCATACGGCCGGGAGCCGTGTCCTGCCCGACGGATCCCGATGTGCGGGAGTGTTTCGGGGTTTGGAGGCGGCAAACGCGAGCGGCGGGCGAGAAGAGTCGAACTCCCCGTGTCTTTTTCCATCTTTTCCCCAGAGAGGTAGAAGGAGGGCGCTGGAAAGGGCCGCTACGAGCCTGGGCGATTGGGCCGATGCCAAAGGGGCCTGAATGCCGGGCGAGATCCCCTTCCCTGATCTTGCCCTGGGCAATGCGGAAGGTCCAGCCGCGACTCCCGATTTGTTACGGGCTTGGGAGGACATGGACTTACAGAGGCTGGAAGACCCTGGAGGTGTGGTCCCGGCCCAGGCAGAAGAGGCAAGAATAAGGGGGGTCCTGAACAGGACCCTTCCCGCGCAGATGTCACATTTTCTTGAAAGGGGGAGACACCTGTCAAAGCGAAATCCCCGAAGGCAAAGTCAAACAGTCCGAAGGTCCGAAGTTACCAGGGGCAGTAGAAAGAGGAATGGTCAAACGGCGAAGGTCAAAAACGAAAGTGGATTTCCAATCAAGCAAAAAAAAAAAAGAGCAAGCGAAAGATTCCTAGAAGCAGCTAGAGCGCGGCGGAAAAAAAAGGAACTGGAAAGAGCGGGAAGGCAGGGGCCGTATAACGGTGGGGCGGAGTTACCGCCAAAAAGTTTCTATATGTTTCAGAGTAGACTCTGCCCAGTGATTCCGTAGGTTCCGAGCAGCACTGCGGCATCGCAAGTGAAACACATTTATGATTCGCAGAGACCACGAAGAAGAAACAGTTAATATACATTTGTTTTTTAAATCTATAAAGAAATAAAGGCAGGAAAGGTTCAAAGCGAGAATGGAGCAGACTGCATATCCAACTCTGACAAGTCAATGGCGTTTGGTTTTAAAATCTAACTAGTATGATTGTAGATATCCACTGTCTTAGACAACAGAAAGTGTTCTTTTAGGTAGATTGGTTGCCACAATGTTGTCCAAGAAAAGAGCGTTCTAAATCAGCAAACTGTTTGAAGATGTAATATTGCCTAATGCCTCCTTAAGACGCATAGTTTTGGAGGTTGTCCCAGAGTAGCTACCATTTGTTGGAGGAAGCATCACACAAGGAATGGTTTGGAAAGTTCCTTGATATTCAGCCGACATTTTGTGTCCTTTTTGAACTATTTACCTGTTTCGTGGAAAATAACAAATAGCCAATGGAAGTGGATTTTTCATCATCCTGCTAAAAGATTAATACATCTTTACTGGAAAGATCCTTTTTTCTCCACCTGTGATCCAGTGAATAGAAGACCTAACAATGCTTGCAGCATTTGAAAGAATGACAAAGGATTTAACACTTGGATATTGTGGCCAAGCTTTTAGAGATAACCTACAACTAATGTGGTTCTTGGTTGCTCTTTGTTTTTCTCTCTTTTGTTTTTTTCCTTTTCCTGCTTCTGTTAGAGTAAACATTATTGCATTAACTGAGATCCCTTCCTGAATGTAATCGTACAGTTAAAAGCAAAAGAGGAACAAAAAACAACAGTGGAAAAGGACTGCCTCGGAGAGGTTCTTAAACGGGGATGGTTTCCCACTTCTGAGGCACTCCAGGGCCGTCGTGGCGCCCTTCTAACTCTAGGATCTTACGCTGTTAAGCAAGCCAGAGGGAGAAGTCCAGTTAAAGGAAGCCCCTTCTTTAAACCGTTTGGGGGGGTGGGGTTGGGGGGAGATGGGGAAGGAGAGTCCGACTCCATCTCTGACAATGCCCATAAAGGAGGAAAAAAATGACCTGCCCCCGGCCACATCAAGCTGTGCCTTCGATCGGCGCCCTGTTTTGCGTAAAGGCCTTGGCAGTGAAGCCCCCCCCGGTTTGGCGAGGCCGCACTGGAGAAGCCGCACATCAAAAGACCCGCAGCCCTCCCATCCCACCCTCCAAATCTGGCAACCTGGGAGGGAGCGAGGCCCGGAGGAGCCTTTACCTTTGGTGTGGTTTACATGAAAGCCAAACCAAAAGAGAGAGAGCGAGAATTAAAAGAAAAGAAAGAGGAAAAGGGAAGAAGGGGGAGCGGTGTTTGGGATAAAAGCCCCGCTCGCAATGGGAAGCGATCAATCTCGTCTCCCGTTCTCCGCTCAGCCTTCTTCTCCTCTGGAAAGAGAGCCTCTCTGAGGTTGCAAAACCCAAAAGAGAGAAGGGTGGCGGGGGCTACATATGACCCAGTGCACATGCCCGTGCTCCCCCATAATGTACCTACGTGGGTGTTTTTTTATTCCCCAAGAAGGAGAGCTGGAGGTCAACCCTAGAATCATAGAATCCTCCAGAGTGGTTTGAAAGAGGCCCCAAGGGCCATCCATCCAAATCCACTCCGCCATGCGGAAATTCGCAATCAAAGCATCCCTGACAGATGGCCCATCAAGCCTCTGGTTAAAGACCTCCAAAAGGAGGAGACGCCAGTAGAACGCCACTGAGAGAGTGTGCTCCATTGTCAACACTCTACGGTCAGGAAGTTCTTCCTAATGTTGAGCTGTATCTCTTTTCCTGGAGCTGGCATCATTGCTCCTTTGTGTCCCATCTCTGTCTCTGGAGCACAGAAAAAAGCTTGCTCCCTGTTATTGACAGCCCTTCAAAATATTTAAACAGGGCCTCATCATGGTCCCCGCTTAAACCTTCTCTTCCCCAGGCTAAATACACACCAGCTGTCGAAAGTCTCTCCTCATAGGGCTTTTCATGGTTTCCAGAAACCCTTCAACCATTTTGGGTGGCCCTCCGTTGGACTCATCCAGTTCCGTTCTCAACATCCGTTTTGAATGTTTTGCCCAGAACTGGACATAATATTTCCAGGTGAGGCCTGACGCATAGCAGAATAAAGGTGGCACATGACGTTCCTTGATGTAACACTATACTTTTATTAATGGAACCTAAAAATGGTATTCACACCTTTTTAGCGCTCTGCATCACACTGTTGCTCATGTCCAACTTGTTGGGAAAAGGCTGCGGCTCAAGCTCCATGCCAGGCCAAAGGCAGTTGGACAGTGAAAACCATAAGCAGTGACGAAGGTTAGGTATGGCGAGCTTTGGGTCAGAGATGGATTGCCTAGCAAGATCTGAGGGTTGGGGGTTGGGGGCCTAACCACTAAACCAGGCCACCACCCATACTCATCTTTCCTACCTCTTTGCAGCTGCTTTCTCTTCCTGGGTTGCCAGCCTTTCACCCTTTCGGCCGACCATGTGTTAGTGCCTCCGATCGGCCCCCAACTCATGGGACCCCATGAATGAAACACCCCCCAAGTCCCCCGATCTCGCTGCTTGTTCAGGCTTGGGACTCTGACCAAAATGCCTCCCTAACTAAGTCCAATCCAACGGGCCGTGCATCTTCCTCTCTTTCTTCTGCCGTCCACCTTTACTGGCAGTATTGTCTTTTCCAGTTGAGTCCTTTCTTCCAGGAGTGCCCAAAGTATGAGAGCCTCATCTAGTCACTTGGCTTCCAGGGAGTTCAGGCTTTTGATTCTGTTGTCCAGGACCCAACGGCTTGTTACCTTGGCCATCATGCTGCCTCTCCTCCTCCACTCTTCCCAGTGCCAACAATCTCAAAGGGTTATAGCCCAAAAAACCCACGGAAAACTAGAGTTTTATTTGCGCCTTATCCGCTTTCCTCAGTGACCACTCTCGACATCCATATATAGATGAGGAATGGATGCAAGCTATAGGAAAAGAGATTCTAACCTCAAAATTAGGAGAACTCCTGAGAGTAAGGGCTGTTGGGACATGGAACACACTCTTCCTCGGAGGGTGCAGTGGATCCTCCGTCCTTGGAGGTCCTTTAAGCAGAGGCTGATGGCCATCCTGTCTCAGGGAGGCCGTTGATTGAGAGTTTTTCCGGCATGGCAAAGGGGGTTTAGACTGATGGCCCTTGGGGTCTCTTCCACAACTCTAGGATTCCTATGATTCTCTGAGTCTGCTGTCTGCCTTGCCCAGTCCCTTACTGTAAGGGAAGTTGAATGCAACCAGGTCCCCCCTCCCCACCCAGTCAACTCAAAGAGACTCCAACTGGGGTTTCTCTGCCTCCTGGATCTTCTCACACACCTAGGACCAGGCTTGTAGCCCTGGGCACAAACCTCATGCTTTAGATGCTTGGCCCAAGAGCAAATCCCCAACCCAAGGCCTCCAATGTCATTCCAGGGACCCCCGAGCAACACAAACAGCCCTCCAAGCAAGAGCCGGAAGAAGCCCCACGCTAGATTCATTGGCCATGCTGAGTGCAAGCTCGCCCATTTGGTTGAGAGTGAATCCCTCCGACAGGACGCTTGCTCTGCATTTGGACGGATAATTGTCTCTTTCATGAGGGTCGCAGAGATAGAGGGGAGTCTGGTTGGGGAAGAGAGGGAGGGAGAAAAGGTTATTCGGGGCTGATGGTCCCCCCGGGAAATCGCAACCAGAGGGTTTGGATGAGTTACGGAAGAGCCTGCTTCGCTGCTGGTGCTGCCACAAGATTGTTTTAGACCCCTCTAATGGACAGAGACACTGAACTCTAAAATACTGTTTCACAATAATCCTCGGAATGGATACATATTCCTTGGAACGATATTAACAGATAGCAAGCTAACAAAGGCAGAGGAGAAGGAGGAGGGAGGAGAAAAGAGAAAGCTAATAAAAAGCGCAGTGTGTGTGGTCTCTGCCAGAGACGCATTTGAAAGTTATTAAATCCCGCCAAGAGCAGATAAGGCAAGAGGGGGGCTGTTATGACGGCAAGGTGTAAACGCAGACACACTGACAACCATTGCTTCTGGTTTAGTAGGCTTTTCCCCACTCTAAAAGCCAGCCACACATAAAGGCTTATCAGGCAGGGGTTAGGAGCCGGTTGATCAGGCAGGGCAATTGGGAAGTCAGGGCCGAAGGCGGGGGAAGAAAGTCAAAACACGGCCAGCAAAGGCAGGGCAGCAAGGACATTTTCCCTTATTGGTCTGTCCACCTTGCAGAGCAAAGCCAGCACACATTCGCCAGGCCCATAAAAGAGGCGCCTTGCATTATAAAAGTAAACAAACACCATCTAAATATCCAACCCAGTACCCACACTTTAAATAAACACATTTAAAAGGAAAACGCAGGGATTTTCAAAAGTCAAAACAACCGGAAAATACTCCAGCCAGCACCTTCAGGTAAAAGTCTTCCACTGCAAACGGCTCTTATGGTCAAGAAGTTCCTCCTAATGTGTAGGTGGAATTCTTTTCCTGAGCTTGCATCCATTGGGTCCGATTCTCTGGAACAGCAAGAAAAACAAGCTTGCTCCCTCCTTCAATACGACATCCAGTCAGTATTTAAACAGGGCTATCGTATCACCTCGTAACTTTCTTTTCTCTCTCCAGGCTAAACATATCCCGAACCTCTTCCTCATAGGGGCCTTTTATTGTTTCCACCAGACCCTTCAAAACCATTGTGGTCCCCTCCTTTGACACTGGCTCCAGTTTTCTCTCAATGTCCGTCTTGAATGGATCATGCACAGATCTGGACACATGACAGTGGTTATTCCAGGTAAGGCCTTGAGCAAAGCAAACAGAATGGGACTAGAACTACCACTTCCCATGATCTAGACCACTGGTCCCAAAACATTAGCCCCAGGTGTTTTGGACGGCAGCCTCCCAGAATCCCAGCCAACGTGGCTAACAGTCGGGAACTCGGAGGCTAAAGAGACCAAATCATCTGGAGGAACCAATGTTTGGAATCAGTGATCTAGACAATCTGGTACAATCGCAAAACGCTGGCCACCACACAGCTGAGTCTTAATTCTAGATCATTTATAACTGGGAAGGCAGTGATGGCAAACATTTTAGAGACTGAGTGTCCCCAAACTGCCACCAAAATCCACTATTTATCCAAAGTGGCCATGTCCCTCTGACTTTCTAGTACAAACTCTGGTGAACTCTGTGCTGAGAGGCGATGGCGTGGTGGAGCCCACAGAGAGGCACATGGTTTCACCACCACTGAACGGAGGAAAAGCCCTTTCCCCCAGAACAGAGGGGGGCAAGAGACTGCCTCCCCTCCCAATGCCAATGCATTCTAGCCTGCAGCAATAGAGGAGTATAGTCTCTAGATTCAAGGGAAGTGTTTAGTGCCACTCGTATTCTTGCTTGTGGTCAGGCCACCTGGGAATATGTGTTCCAGTTCTGGCACCACAATTAAAAGGACATTGAGAAAACTGGAGATGTGTCCAAAGGAGGGCGATTAAAATGGTGAAGGGGTGGACTGTGAGGGAATTGTGGAGGACATTTGAGCCTGGAGAAAAGAAGTTAAGAGGTGATTGATAGCCCTGTTTAAATATTGAAGGGATGCCATATGGAGGATGGAAAGCTTGTTTCTGCTCTCCAGAGAAGGACATAAAATGAGGATGCAAGCTACAAAAGGAGATTCCACCTAACATTAGGAGGCATCCTGAAGTAAGAGCTGGACGACGATAATCCTTATGGTGTGTAGTGGAGCTCCTCTTTGGAGGTGCTTCTTAACAGAGGCGAGTGGCCATCGTGTGGGATGCTTTGATTGATGATTCCTGCATGGCAGAAGGGGTGTGGGCTGGATGGCCTTTGGGTCTCTTCCAACCTCTACGATTCAATGAGTCCTATGCTTCTAATGCTTCTTGTGATAAGCAATGTCCCTGATCCCTATGCTTCTTCAGGCCTTCTATTCTGCTCTCGCTCCCAATCTTTGGGGTGGGTATTTTTGTCCTCTGTTGCTCATATCAGTTTTTATTGCTGGCTTCTACAGAGAGTAACATTTGACATCACTTACAGCTGCTTGTTTTCACTGTAAAATATGTGGGTTGGTAATGATTTTCTGGATTTTCTTCTTGTAAATAGTTTTTGAAACCAAGCCGAGGGAGTAGGCATTTGGGCAATGCATATAAAACCTTGTCCCCAATTCTCTGTATCCCGATATCTTTTCACCAGTGCCCCTTCCCCTTAGAGAAGCCCGTCTTCTGAACCAACGCTGAGCAAGACAGGCAGGACGTGCGGCTCGTGTTATTTTTGTACGGTGCCTCTTCTGGCCCATACAGCCTTACAAATAAGACATTTTGCTGAGGGATGATGATGATTTGGCTGAGTTTTACTCTGGAGCTTTGAGGAGGACTCGATCAGGGGGGTTTGAAGCCTGGCTGCATAATGTAGTTCCCAGATTGTCCCCGTTTCCCTGTTTTGTTAATCCGCTCGGTGGTGAAAGCAGGGCCGTCCTTCCTTTTTCGGAGAAATCAACATACTTTATCTTCCCCCTTCTTCTACTTCTCCCTGGCCGGCAGCGTCCATCCAGACCAGGGACGAGGGGTACGGTGTCGGAAAATTTGAGGCGGACAAAGTATGGTAAAAAACCCATGGGGAGGGGGAGGTGATTTGGGGGAAACAATTAAAAAAAAATCGCGTCCAGTACATCCCCGATCTGCGTGATTCATTACCCATGGGTTCACTTATCCACATCCAAAAAATGTGGTTTCCCTAGGAATTTGCTAGTTTTAGTGCAAAGAAAGGAGAAAAGGAAACCAAGGCCAGGAATTGCCAATGATGTGGAGACCCTGCACCTCTTAGCCAACTCTAGTTTATTCTTAGTCTTGTTCCTCTTCCATAGTTTTGGACAAGACTTTTGGGAGGCATTAATAAGTCAATGCCGGAGTGCGTGGTGGTAGACTCATTCTATAAGAAAGCAAATCCATAATCCATTGTGTCCCCTTTTCCCTGGTGAAGAAGAAGAGGAGGCTGAAAAAGAGTGGGAGGCCCTATACATACAACAGGCCCCTTTGCGGCGCGCTCCATGACATGAGGGGTTGCATCGGGGTGGCGCAATGCACATGCCCCCACACCCTAGCACATGATGAGGCGTCACAGATGCACCACACACCCCCATGGCGTCACACAGCTTGACGTCAAGCTGTGCAGCGACCAAAACGTGCTGCGCAGCGGTGGACACCATCAGATATCTTTGTAGGGTTGCAGAAGCACAACTGCGCTGCAAAAAGAAGGCAGCTTTTTTAATGCTCATTGGTTGCAGCAGCAGCGCACAATTTGGTTGCTGCGGTGCTGCTCAGAGCAAAGAGAGGCGCCTGCACCGGCGCCGCTTTCTGGCAGTCCTGTCCCCACCATAAATGTCGTAAACGTGGGGCAGAATGGGAGGGATTTGGAAGTGACCCCTTCGCGTCAATATTGAACCAAATGGCCACAGAGTCATCAATGCAGCGGTGAGACAACCCCCTTTCTCCCCAATGTCACATGATGGGGCCGTTCTCTAACACTCTGTTTCCCCTCACTTTAGGCGAAGACAACTTCCTTCCTCCTCGTGTTACTGTACTCCTTAAGAAATGGATATGAGAGCCCAGTTTAAGTATTTGAAGGGGTGTCACACGGAGAGGGAGCAAGCCGTTTTTCCTCTTTTCTTCTCTGCTGTCCGAGAAGAGGACCCAATGGAGCAATGGATGCAAACTGCAGAAAAGAGATTCCACTCAACATTCGAGGAACTTCCTGAGAGGAAGGGCTGTTTGAGAATGGAAGTCACGCTTTCAGAGATTTTTGGTGGATTCTCCTTCCTTGGAGCCTTTAAGCAGAGCGTAGGGCCACCTGTCACAGGGAGGCTTGACTAGAGAGTTCCCTGCAAACGGCAGTTTGGCGTTAGACGGGATGACCCTTGGGGTCCTCTTCAAACCTCTAGGATTCCCATGATTCCTAAGAAAGCCCAGGCTGAAATGGATCTCTTCTCATACAGTCACAGATGCTGGAAGAGACCTCCACCAATTTTTACTTATTAGTGGAATGATGATGTGAGATGATATATGAAACCCCCACCCATCCAGTCCAGCCGCTTTTGTTGCCGTGAAGGAAAACACAAAACATGTACAAACTGTTGGGGCACTTCTTTGCCAATGAAAAATGTAAGCAAGGAAGCAGGAGGGACCATGATCCTCACTTTTGAACCACGTTGTGGGCTTCCTGACTGTTCGAGTAAAGCCGGGTTTTAAAGGAAATCGCAGATGACCACTCGAAGAAACACCGTTACAGGTAAGCAACCTGTACTTTCTGCTGCTCCAGAGAACAGGACCCAATGGAGCAATGGATGCAAGCTCCAGGAAAAGAGATTCCACCTGAGCATTAGGAGGAACTTCCTGAGAGTAAGGGCTGTTCGACAGTGGAATGCACTCCTTCCTCGGAGTGTAGTGGAGGCTCCCTCCTTGGAGGTCTTCAAACAGAGGCTGGATGGCCATCTGTTGGGGATGCTTTGATTGTGATTTCCTGCATGGCAGAATGGGGTTGGACTGGATGGCCATTGTGGTCTCTTCCAACTCTGTGATTCTATGATTCTATGACCTTTCCCGCAGTCTTAAAACAAAACACGCCAAATGCCCCTTGCACCCTGCGACTGGAATGTGTGCGTGAGGCACTTTTGCCATATTTTTGCCCTGCTCTGAAGTAGCTCCAGGAAGGATCTTTTTGAAGCAAGAAGTAAAACAAATAACACCTTTAAAAGACTCCTCCTGGGCCTAAAACAGCCTGGGGGGGGGAAGAGGACAAAACTGAAATGAGTTTCCATCCCCTGAATGCTGGCAGAATGTGGCAGCAGGGGCAGAGAGGGTGCCATCTTATCCCTACCCCTGAAAGAAACTGTCCCTCCTCTTAGCTGGTCCCTGTGTTCCCTTCCTGTGATCCCCTATCCAGGTACTTCCCTTGGGTTCTTTTGAATGCATATGTGCTGTTTTGTGGGCGGTTGCATCCCCTTGTTTTATGGTGACCCAGTGTGTTTGTGTTGGTATCCTTCTAGGTGCCTGGTGCCCAGGATCTGGTGGACTTCTCACCGGTTTACCGCTGTTTGCACATCTATTCGGTACTGGTAAGTGACCAAGCATCTCGCCTCCATTTTGTGGCTATTATGAGAATGTTGAAAGTTGGTCTGGGTTCTTCAAGACGGTCTTTGAGAACCAGCCTCACTTCTCCTTCCCTCCCTTCTCCACAGATATCAATGTTCTGTTGGATATAAGAAAAGGAGTCTCAAACAAGGAATAGTTGGACGAGGAAAAGAAAGGCTTTGGAGAAGTAGCAAGGCAAATGAAGAGATTTTTGGGAGGCAGGATTTTTTGGTGGCAAGCAAAGCCAGGACTCGCTGGGCTGGCTGTGTTTCTGATATCTGGTATCCTAGGAGCAACAGCAATTGTTCCCTTTACTCTCCTGTCGCAAGGCAATTGCAAAGTTCTCCTCTTGGTTATCTTCTAACATTATTGCCAGAAGGCAGGCATTGCAGTCTGACACATTCTTCAAAGGCATTTCTGCCCCTGGAAGGTAATTTAAGCCAAACAGCCTCTCGGGATCCCACTGCAACCTTTAACTGGCCCTTAATGACTGCGTGGACTCTGGGGGTACATTCAGGTTTATATCAGTTATTGATCTCCCTCTCCTTTCTGTGCCCCCAGAGCTCCCATCACTTCACTCCATGCACTGGTCACTAAAACACAGAGGCAGGGAAGCAGTAGGAAGCTATAGAAAGGGTAAATGCGAAATCTTAGTGAATGGAATGTATGTGGCATCTACGCTCACTAGAAGATCTGAAAGGAGATGGGAGAGGCAGGTGTCCCATGTGGCCAGAGCCTGGGGCAGCAGCATCCGCACAATCCTCTGGGGTCAGCAGCAGCTGAGGAACAGAGGAGTTTGCAGGATCCAACCTGCCCTGCTGGGGCCTGAATGTTCTTGGTCAACCAGAGGGGATACTGGGTGCCTGTCCTCCCTACTTGTGGTGGATGCTGAGCCTGCTCCTTCTGGTGAATCAGGCCCTGTCGGCCATGGCGTTTATTGCACAGAGTTTATTGGCTGGAATCCTGCGGCTTTGCCTCAACAGGAGTAGACTCATTCAGCCAGTAGTTGAGTTGTGAGTCAATGGTGGGGAATCCTATTTGATTCCAAAGCTCTGCTTTAGTTGCAGCTCAACAGTAGAACGTAGGCCATTGTGTCTCTGTGTCTCTCTTCAGTCCGATCTGTGCATTCTTACTTCTTGTGTCTGGGCATATGCACCTGCCCCTGTTTTAATTGTGCAAAAAGCAGAATGCCCCTTGTAATGCCAGTGAGCAAAGACATGGCATGCCCTTGCCAAGGTTCTGGAGAGGGCCTGCGGAGCATTGTACCATGCTGCTTGCGCCGGCTCTTTTGTGGCGTGGTTGCCTTGTGTCTCCAGTGCTTGGCTAGGTGTCAGTGGCTGGGGAGGGGGACTTTGAGCCCCCTCTTCATCCCCACAGCCTCCTCCTCCTCTGTTGTCCTTGTGTTAAAAGGTATGACTTGGTGGCTCACCTCTCCAGAGAACGCTGTTTTTATCTTAGCTCCTGCGCTTTAGGCAGATGACCTCCAAGTTTTCCTGATGTGTCCCTGTGGAGCTTCAAGAGCGTCTCTCTTCTCACTTGGGTCCTTGTTCTGCTTCCTTGTGTTGTATCCTGATGAATATTGGAGTGTGTTGGGGTCTCCTTCCTTGCAGGTCTTTAAGCAGAGGCTGGCTACTTTGATTGTGAATTCCTGCATGGCAGCAAGGGGTTGGAATGGATGGCCCTTGAAGTCTCTTCCAACTCTATGATTCTGTGATTCTTTGATCCTAAACTCTTAAGAACTGAGATTGAGAAATTTTAACATCCACGAAGCAGCTTTGAGTGAGAAGCCGAAGGCTGTAAAGCGAACAGAGCAGCAAAGTGTGGCTTTTGCATGGTGTGTGTGACACACACGTATACCCATACAAACACACACACACTGAGAAGTTAGGCCTGACCTCCGAGGGACCCCTGGCCTGTGGCTAATTCCTGAATAGGCTTTTGCGCCTCCGTTTTGGAGCATGCACCGTGTCAGCGGTCAGGCGGGCACCAGAGAAAATGTTCACATTGCTTTCGGCCGGAAGGATCATAATGTAATAGCTCCAAAAAATGCTAATATTTGTCATTTCCAGTAGCGTTATCTAAGCACTTGGCCTGCAGTTGAAAAGGCCCACTTTGAATAAATACCGCCGTATTTATTATTTTTAGTGAACCCGACCTTCCTGTCACCTCACTTTTATGGCTGAGCAGCTTATAGGTTCCCAAAGGATTATTGGAGAAAAAAGCCCTGCTTCTCCCTCTGCCAGCCCTCCTTATCAGCAGGGCAGGAGTTCACATATTGTAACGTAAGGGTCAGCGGGCGGTCATGGTCTCAGAGACCGGGCCAGGCACCTGTAAATCCTTCCGTCAGCCTGGCCGCCGCAGCAGACGACAGAGGAGGCTCCGCCGAGAACTTTCCAGGAAGCGCTGAACTTTGGCAGGAAGGGCAGCCGGGAGGGAAAGGGAGCCGGCCGGAGTTGAGCCGTGCTGGTGGACGGGACTGGACGCTGGTGGGCCCTGGGACGCCACATCCAGCGGAGGTTATGAGTGCATGCTTTTACAGAGGGGACGAAATATTCACTTTAAGTGCTTACTTGGGTGTAGAGAACCCACAAAACACACCGTTATTGAAAAGTTGACATTGCCCAGTAGGAGGGCCCCAATATCTTTGGCAGAATGGGGAGATGCTTTGGTCAACCAATGTAGTGTAGTTGCTTGGTGTTGGAGAAGGACTTTGGGAAGCTAGGGTTTGAATCCTTAATCTGTCTTGGGTAAGTCACACTTTTCCATCCTCAGAGGAGCACAATGGTGGCAAACCCCCTCAGAAGACAACTTGAGACCAGCATGGAATCGTGCGTTGGGTATTCAGACTCCGGGAAACGGGGTTTCATGTCCCCACTGGGCCATGACAACCTACTGGGTGGCTTTGGGCAAGTCACATTTTCTCAGCCTCAGAGGAAGGGAATGATGGTAAAGCTCCTACCAAAGAAGTCTTGCCAAGAAAATCCTAGGAGAGGGTTGCCATAAGTCAGAGTTGGCCTGTGTGGGATGGTGGTTTGAGTGCTGGTGTAGGACTCTGGGAGACCTGGGTTCAAATGAGGTGAACATTAGTCAACAGTGTGATGCGGCGGCTAAGAGGACCAATGCTATTTTGAGCTGCATTGATAGAGGTATAATGTTCAGATTCAGGGAAGTAATAGTGCCACTCTATTCTGCTTTGGTCAGGCCTCACAATTCA
>NC_056526.1:191770545-191773056 GCF_019175285.1 Sceloporus undulatus | reverse complement strand
AAAAGTCCAATGGAGCAAGCATGGAAGAGATATGGAAAGTCCTTCACACAACCTGAGGCACACACTGAGGCTCCGGATGGTTTGGGATATCCCTCAAGACCCCTGCCCCTTCCAAAGCCAAGGCCAAAGAGGACTATTCTGCCAGCTGCATGGGGGAAGGCGTCCTCCATGAACCTCAAGGCATTCCTTCCAGCTGCAGAAACCCAGGTGTGAAAAATCATCCAATTCCTCTGGTGTTTCAAACCGTGGGCAGGAGTCCCAACATCCCCTCCCTCACAATCCCAGAGGAGGAGAAATCATGTGAGGAAAGCCCAGAAAAGCCAACCTTTCTCACTGGGACCAAAAGAAAAAGCAAACCATCCCCCCTAAAAAACACACAGGGACTCAAATCAAGGCAATGTGTTAACAATTAGAGGATTAGGGGCCAAACTGAAAGGCTGCCCTGCTAATGAGAGGGTCTTGCTATCAAAGGCCTCATTAGGAGCTACTGAAATCCAAGGACTGCTAAAACAAACATCCATTAGGCCCCGTCCACCGCCAGGGTCACGGCTGCTACCTACCTCACTGCAGAAAGGAGGAAGGAAGGAAGGAAGGAAGGAAGGAAGGAAGGAAAGTGGGTGGGAGGGAGGGAGGGGGCCACAGGTAGACAGAAGGGAGAGGGCATCATCCAGACAGTCATATCTGGGCACTTAGCAAGTACACCGCAAGAGTTGAGCGCATACGGCGCAGCTGTGGACAAGTCTGCATAGAGACTACCAGACGCAGTGTCCAAATACAAATCATGGAACACGAGAGACACTGCAGACTAGGTCAGCCAGAAAAATCAAACGCCAAGACAACTTCAACAGGAAAGAGGAAACCCTTAAAGTTAGCACACCATGCCATTTGTTTCATTGCCGCATGGCTTCAACCCATATGCTCAAAGCTTATGGTGCACCCGTGTATGGCACAGGCGCACCGTATTCCACATCACCATCTATGGATGGAAGAGCTGGACAGTAGAAGAAAGCAGATAGGAAGAAAATGAATTTGTTTGAGATGTGGGGCTGGAGAAGAGTGCTGAGGGTCCCACGGACGACCAAAAAGGCTAACAACCGAGTCCTAGAACAAACTGAGCCTGAACTTTCATAGAGAGCCAGGATGACAAAACTGAAGCTGTTGTAATTTGGACACATCATGAGAAGGCAGGACTCACTGGAAAAGTCAATGATGCTGGAAAAATATGCAAGTGCTGCAGAACTTGCCAACTGTAATTTTGCCTTTGTTGGAGGTAAAGTCAAGAGTTTAGTCCCAGTCCATTGACTCCCTCTTGTTAAAGGGCAGGAATTGTGTCAGCTTGTAGCTTAGGACCAGGATCTGTTAGGATCAGACCCTCCCAAGCGGCTCCTTCTCTGAGTTCCCTGAAACTCCTTGGCATCCATCTTTCCATTACAGCGGGTGCTACTGCCAGAGGCTGGAAGGATCACTAGCATGGCTGGCTTCCAAGAGCCTGGAGGCAAATTCACCAGGGAAAATATTTATCAAGGGCTGCTTGCTGCAACCACTAAGTAGAACTTCACTTAGGGATGTAATTCTGCACTGCTTTCTTCTCTAAAGAAGTAATGAGCCGTTCTAGCAACGTTCTCCCTGTTATGAGAATGCCTTGGGAAATGGCAATTTTTGAAGCCTACAGTATTTGGAATGTGCACTTATCTTGCGCAAAATTCACACGTGGTTGTTTTGTACAGAAACAGTGGAACATCACATTCCTGTGCAGAAGTATGATTTTTCTGCACAAACCAACCATGTGCAAACTTTGTGCAGGCTAAGTCCAAAACTAAAAGGGTCTACTTAGTCCAGGATTCCTCTTGTCAGGGTTTTCAACACTAAAAAAACCACCATGTTTTGGAATGTTTTCAAATATTATTTCCATTGCTTACCTCGCTGTCTTTTCAAGCCCCCAACCCACCTGAGTCCTCAGGGGATCTTCCTTCGGTGCAAAGACAAAGCCTGTGGCAGACCCCCAGCACCCCTAAAGTTGCCCTCAGCCGTGCCTTACAAGACTATGCTGCTGCTAAAACCACCCAAAATGCCAGCCAATTCTACAAGTCCAGAAATTGCAGCACATTTTCCTTTGCTCAGAAGGTTAAATCAATTCTGGTCATTGAAATCTGACCTTTGCTGGTTATTTTATTTGACTTTGTCCTGCTACATTTATTTACACGGTGACCAAAAGAAAAATACTAGCTGCTTTCCAGAAAGAACTGGTGTCTCTTTGCTCAGACACAGCCAGCGTGGGATTTCAAAGAAGGAGGTGGGTGCCTTCACCAAGCAGACTGGGAACTCGTAGGTGCTTTTCGACTGGAGGCTGCATCCCATTCGGCACTTGATCCGGCTCCATAGGAAACAACCACCGGTGGCCAGAGAGAGGCCTGGGTGCAGAAGAGGCCTGGACTTGGGAAGAAAGTGCCAGCAGGCACTCAGCGCCCTGAGAGTTTTCTTGGATCTGGAATTAACCAAGGAGAGGAGGAC
>NC_056526.1:191764548-191770445 GCF_019175285.1 Sceloporus undulatus | reverse complement strand
TATATATCCCATGTGGCTTTTTCCTGACATCTGCCACCCCAGGAAGGACTGTACCATCCATTTTGGGAATCGCTGGCCTAAGCCATAGAGAAGAGGCTTCTCTTGGAAGAAAAAGGGCATTTCCTGTATTTGATGCACGAGGCTCAATTTCTGCATAGAGAAATAGGAACAGATACAGGTCACAGTTGAATCAAGCTTTCAGCAAAAAGAGCCTGGATGATGTTCTTTGAACAGAAGTAACTTGGGGAAGCCCATGACTTTTGGTATCCAACTCTTCTGATTTTGCTGCTATAGGAGCACAGCTACTCTTACGGAGTTCAAATGGGATGCTATATGAAGACACATGCAAAAAGAAAATACTTTAATTATCTTTGCAGCATTTTGTCTCTTTTATCAAACAAGACGAGTGCTTTATTCTAAATATACATAATACCAGCTCAGCTCAGGAAGCCAGGATCCACGATGAAAAGCCTTATTTCAAAAGGACTGAGAATGAGAGAGAGAGAAAGAGAGAGAGGACAATCCTTTCTTGTGTTTCAATGAGAGGAGACAGTAGACATTTACTGAGTAATCCTGAAAATGCTTTCCAATCCCAGTCAACATCCCAAAGTGCAAAATAAAGAAATACATCTTGCAGGCTTTGAGACCATCTTTGGGGAATAAGCTTTTGGAAGAGTCATGCCTGGTTTCACTTGTCTTCCAAATCCATCTACAAACTCCTTTTATGCTTCCAAAAAAGACTTTCTGGACCAGAATATTTAGCAACAAAAAATACGAAAAGCTAGAAATAATATCAGTCACAATGATCAGGGATGGAAAGAGGAGGAAGATGTGATGCAAAGAGAGAATGGATTCTTTGCAGGACGACAGGAAAGGGTCCCACAGAACTGTTTCTAATAACAATCGTGTCATTTAAATATAATTCATAGTGTTAATATTAATACTGATATTAATAATAATCATGTAATTTTAGTATGATCTCATTTTATTAATTTATATCTCCTCATTGTTTGTTAGATTGTACGCTGTAGGTAGGCTTTTATCTCTTTTTTATTGTTTTGTTTTATTAAAGCGCTGTGTAAAGCCTACGTTGCACCATAAAAAACATAACAACAACAACGCTCTGGGATTATGCAGTCTTCTGATGGTAAAAATGAAGACAGCGTGATAGTTCTTCCTTTATAGCTGTTTTGTATCTTTTATTTGGGGCTTTAAGGTTTGCATTCATAGTTGCAATAATCCCAAACAGCATCTGCAAAAGATTAAGTGCTTACAATCCAGTCCTGAACTGGGAAACTTTGGGGGCAACGGATACATATTCCATTTAGTATATAATCTGTTAAATTGATATTAAAGAATTTTTTGCACTTAAATATTCATTTATTTAGCTTCACTATTCATTTATAATTACAAATGTATTCATGTGTGTGTATGTGTCTTCAAGTCGCCTGTAGATTTATGGTGTCCCCATGAATTTTTATCTGGGTTTTCTTTGACACGGAATGATCAGAGGTGGTTTTGCCAGTTCCTTCCTCTGGAATAAAGCCTACAGCACTTGGGATTCATTGAAGGTCTCCCATCCAGGTACTCACCAGGGTTGACCCTGCTGGAGGTTGACTTCCAAGATCAGATGGGATCTGGTGCCTTTGGGTTATTTAGGCCCTGCCAAATGAATACGTATTTGTTTAAAATTGGTCCCATGGAACCCAGAAGGATGCACTAAATGGGCACCAATGAGTAACAGAAATGATAGGGAATGTTCCCTTTTGGTCCCTTCCAAAATACATCATTGAGAATCCTGCTGCTGAATTCCAGGTGACTGGGGTCTGGTGCTTAATCTTGTGCTGAGAATCTCCTGCTCCCCTTTTCTGAACTGAGCTAATAGGAGAGCCCTTTCATTGAGGGGTCCCCAGCCCAAGGGGCCAGACCACTCCTTGCATGGGGAGATGCCTGCCCTTCTAGGTCTCTTCTTCCAATTCCACGCCTGACGGTCCTTTTGACAGTCTCCCCCTTTTCTTTTCCAGGGCAAGGTGGCTCAGACGGCCTGCATGTCTGCCTGCAAGCACTTGTCCACTTCACTGATGCAGCTGCTCTTGGAAGCCGAAGTCAGGCAGCTTTCTCTGGGGGCCCTGCAGCAGTTCAACCTGGATGTGGCCGAGTGCGAACGTAAGACTTGTGTGTTGGGGGGAAGGTGTCCTTTGGGAGGGGGCAGCGGGCAGCACACTGGACTTGCCCACCCACCCCACCCCATGTCCAGTGGCCGGTACGTGTCGGGTGACCGTCAACCCCTCTCCCTGCCATCGTCTCTCTTCCTCCCTTCTTGCCGCGTTCCCCTCGGGGTGCTCTCTAGCATGGTTTTTTTTGCAAAGCGTGGCATGCATGCTCAAGAGTCCACAGTAGGGTTGGGCAAAGTGTGGCCCCACAAAGCCTGCAAGCCAAATTTTAATTTTTACAAGAAAAGCAGAAATGGCTACAATCCCTCTCAAAATAGCAACAAGAAATGACACAACTTCACTTCCTGTCACCATTTTGAGAAGGGCCACAGAGGAAAACAGAGGTGTATGGGCTTGCTCTGTAGGATGCTGCCCACGTGGGTCTCTTGGCGGAGGCGGCAGCGGCAAGAGAGATTGGCCCCTGCCCTCCCTTGGTCTACAGGCTATATAAATAAATAAGTAAAGAAATAATAACAAATAAAATAATACAGGCTCCCAGGTCATAATCTCAGGCTTGTATGGAAGTCTTACAGTGTTGTGTAGTGGTAGCGAGTGAGCAACCAACAGCTGTGACAGTCACAAAAACTGACAAGGAGCGAGCCGTGTTTCCAAACTGCGCATCACGTTCTCCTTTGTCTCTCATGATGGTGTTTTATCTGATATCCTTATCAGCAGAGCATGTCAAGATATGGCTCAGAAGGCTTTGTACGTGTTTGACTTAGAACTTGAAATCTCTCAGGGCTTGCTACCTTTTTTGAATGGTTGGGCAGATGTTTTCCTCTGCATGGCTGTACTTTATGGAGGCCTTCAGGATGCGCTCTGGTCTTTCTTCTCTCAAAAGCTTTCCCACCTTTCCTCCGGGCTAAACCGTTGTGCGCCTCAAAGGCGAAGGAGGTAAAGAATACCCAGCAGTTTCTCTCACCTGCAGATTTTCTCTTTGAAACGAGGATTTGGGCATAGAATCATAGAATAGAATCATAGAATCATAGAGTTGGAAGAGACCACAAGGGCCCTGATCCAGTCCAACCCCATTCTGCCATGCAGGAAATCCCAATCAAAGCATCCCTGACAGATGGCCATCCAGACTCTGCTTGAAGACCTCCAAGGAAGGAGACTCCACTACACTCCGAGGAAGGAGTGTGTTCCACTGTCGAACAGCCCTTACTTATTGAGACACCCCAGTGAAAAAAGGGTCAAACTCCATGAGCTTTTTTGGCCTCTGTGCGAGAGCAGAAGGAATGGTGCTTTTGTGCCCACGGGTGTGCAAAATACCCACTTGTGGCACACTGAACGTGTCACAGTCCCCTACGTGAGAGGAGGCACTTTCTCTGGGTTTGTGTGGGGCTGGGGAAGAGGAGGAAGAGGAAGCTCCATAGTGGGAGGAAAAGGCTGCAGACTCTGAGCCCCTGATTTCTCCAGACTGTGGCTTCTGGAAGCAGCGGTGATGGGACTCCTGTGAGGAGATCTTTTGGGAGCCATGCATTGGAGACCCTTGAGATGGGAGGTGGAACCTTACTCCTGGATGCCATCTTTTGGAGGGGGGGGGGGGGGGGTTCATCCAGCTTTCCTACCCATATTAGGTCCCCCATCCCTACTTTAGAAGCTGTCCAGAGGTGGGCTCAGATCTTACCTTGTGCTTCTTGGTATGTGTCAACCCAAGAGCAAACCCAACTAGAGCAGTGGTCCCCAAACTGTGCTCTTTAAGGGATTTTGGACTTCAGCTCTCAGATTCTCAGGCTATTGGCCAACATGACTGGGGCTTCTGGGAGCTGAAGTCCAAAATCTCTTAAAGGGCCCAGTTTGGGGACCACTGAACTAGAGCATTGGTGGGAACCATGGAGCCCTTGTTGTTGGATGACAGCTCTCAGGAGCCACTAGCTGGCCTAGCCAGGTTGAGGGGTGCTGGGAGCTGCAGTCCGACAGCATCCAGAGGACCACAGGATTCCCACCCCGGGTTAAAACTCTGCAGCTAGTTGCTTACAGCAGAGTAAAAGAAGCTCACAAGCATTTTCCTCTTGCTAGTAAAGCAGATTATGTTTAATAACTGGCACAAAGGAATGCCTGCAATTTCAAGTCAGCCTGAAGTCTGTTGCTCCTCAACGCCAGCATGAGTAATAAGTTGTCCTCTGGCTGTTGCTGCCAACCTGGCTGGGTAGGCCGCTTGGGCCAATGACATGGAGATGGATGTGCTGTTGGTGCTTCGGCTCTCACCTTCTTATCCATCAGTGTCAGAGTCTCTGAGAAAGGGAAATGGAGGCAGGAGTCTTTAATGGCTGCCCCCATCAATCTAGCCATCCGTCTATCTGTCCACCAATTCCCCAAATCTCCTTTGTCTGATGATTTTCACAGACAGGATGAGGAATAGCCTCCTCATTCCAAGTAGAGAGAGCAAGTCTTATAACTTTAGTGTGGGTTTTAGAACAGAAACATGGCACAGAGAGCATGAACTGTGGCCTGGGAGATGCGTTTGTTGCAGGGTGGAATCCTCTTCTTAACCATTCTTGCTTGGAAATGTAAATGGTAGACTTGCAGGAGAATAAGAAACAGAAAACAATGCAGACAGGAGGAGCTTTCCTTGCAGTGTTTTTGGCACAGCTTAGACCAGAGATGGACAAAGTGTGGTTCTTAGGACACCAAGGTTTGGCCCCTGAAATTCACAGCCCCCCCCCCATCATTTTTTCCAAATGCACTTATTTTGAGGCATTTTTTCCTCCTGAAAACCAGTTGACTCCACCCAAAGCTGGCTTCCTCCATCCAGAGGAAGGTGACCAAAATGGTGCAAGGTCTGGAAACCATAAAGCCTATGAGGAGTGACTTAGGGAGATGCTGGGGATGTTTAGAGGTTAAGAGGGGATATGATAGCCTTTTAAAAATATTTGAAGGGATGTCATGTTGAGGATGAAGCAAGCTTGTTTTCTGCTGCTCCAGAGAACAGGACACAGAGCAATGGATGCAAACCACAGGGAAAGAGATTCCACCTAAATATTAGGAGGAACTTCCTGACAGTAATAATAAATATTGTTGTCTCTTCCAACTCTATGATTCTATCATTCTATATTTGAAAGGGTGTCATGTTGAGGATGGAGCAAACTTGCTTTCTGCTGCTTCAGAGAATAGGACCTGAAGCAATGGATGCAAGCTTCAGGAAAAGAGACTCCAGCTAACCATTAGGAAGCACTTCCTGACAGTAAGGGCTGTTTGACAGTGGAAGACGCTTCCTTGGAGGGTGGAGGCATCTCCTTCCTTGGAGGTCTTTAAGCAGGGGCTGGATGGCCATCTGTCCCAGGGAGGGCTTGGATGGTGTCTTCCTGCATGGCTGAAGGAGTCTGGACTGGGGTCTCTTCTAGCCCTGGGATTCTGTGGTTCTGTCTGGGGTGGGACAGCATGGGACTCTCCTCTGTCTCCAGGTACAGAGGGTTCCTGGCCAAAGTGTGTATGTGTGGAAGGGGAGATTTCCTGGGCACCACATCCCTATTTAGGGAGACCTGATGGGGACCCTCCTCTGTCTTTTTGGTTCTGGCTGTCTTGTGAAGATCTTCTTTCCCCTCTGCAGGAGTATGACCTTTCAGATTATTGATATCTTCAGGTTGCCTTGAACATTTTTCCTGCTGCCTCTCATTGCACTTGAATTCCATTTGTGTTTTTCCCTTTGAAGTAGGCAAGGAAGCCATGTTGACTCTTCCT
>NC_056526.1:191761411-191764448 GCF_019175285.1 Sceloporus undulatus | reverse complement strand
GAAGGGAAGAAAGAAAGGGAAGGAAGGAAGGAAGGAAGGAAGGAAGGTGAGAGAAAAAAAGAAAGAAAGAAGAAAGAAAAGGAGGGAGGGAGGGAGGGAGGGAGGGAAAGAAGGAAAAGGAAAGGAGAAGAGAGAAAAGGAGGAAAAGGAAAAGGAAAGGAGAAGAGAGAAAAGAAGGAAAAGGAAAGGAGAAGAGAGAAACAGGAAAGGAAAAGAAAGAAAGAGTGAAAGACAGAAAGAAAGGGGAAAGGAAAGGAAAGGAAGGAAGAAGGAAAGAAGGGAGGGAGGGAGGGAAAGAAAAGGAATGGAATGGAAAGGAAGAAGGGAAGGAGGGAAAGAAAGGAAAGAAAGAAAGAAAGAACCTCCTCTCCTTGGGCTGTGATTGTTCGTGTTCCTTTGAGAGCCGTTCTGGCTGAAAGCGGAGTAGGAATGTCAAGGGCCAAAAAGGAAGAGAGGGAGAAAGAGATCTGTGTGGTTGTTGTTGTTGTTGTTGTTGCTGCTGTTTGTCCAGTTCTGGGCAAAACAATTCAGAAAGGACATTGAGAAACTGGAGCCATGTGTCCAAAGGACGGCGATCAAAATGGTGAAGGGCCTGGAAACCATGAAGCCCTACGAGGAAGGACTTAGGGAGCTGGGGATGTTTAGCCTTGAGAAGAGGAGGCTAAGAGGTGATATGAGAACAGCCCTGTTTAAATACTTGAAGGGATGCCATATTCAGGAGGGAGCAAGCTTGTTTTCTGCTGCTCCAGAGACTAGGACACAAAGCAATGGATGCAAGGAAAAGAGATTCCAGCTCAACATTAGGAGGGACTTCCTGAGAGTAAGGGCTGTTCGACAGAGTCTCCTTCTTTGGAGGTCTTTAAGCAGAGGCTGGATGGCCATCTCTCAGGGATGCTTTGATGGAGAGTTCCTGCATGGCAGAAGAAGGGGGTTGGACTGGATTGCTTGGGCTCTTTTCCAACTCTAGGATTCTAGCACTCTCTGGAGCAGCAGAAAACAAGCTTGCTGCATATATAACCCCCCTATAACTATCTAAACAGGGCTATCTCTTAACCCTCTCCCCTCCAGCCCCTAAGTCTCTCCTGAGAGGGCTCTCCCCAACCCCCAGGGCCCAGGGAAGGCTTCTCTGGGGCTCTCTCTGCAGGGAGGGCTTCCTTCGGCGCCTGGCGCAGGTGTCTCTCTCTCTGAGGGGCGTCCACACAGGCTCCCTTTTGTTGGACTCGGATCGGATGAAAGGACCCATTCAGAGCCTGTGGACAAACATGGCATGACCCCCTCCGGAGGGAAGCGGAGTGCGCAGGCGCCGGACCATCATCATCATCATCATCATCATCATCATCATCATCATCATCATCATCATCATCATCATCATCATCATCATCATCATCATCATCATCGGTTTAGGACTCCAGGCAGCTTCTTCTTCTGTGCCTTCAAGCCATTCCTCATTTATGGCGACCCTAAGGCGAACCAATCCTTGGCTCCTTTCATCAGAGGGGCTTTTCCTCTGAGGCTGAGAGAGTGTGACTTCTTGCCCAAGGGCACCCAGTGGGTTTCCATGCCCCAAATGGGATTTGAACCCTGGTCTCCAGCGCTCAAAGGACGAAGCCATGCTGGCCCTCGTTGGCCACGTAGCAAACCCAGATCACAGTAACAGCAATGACACCTTCATTGGGGCAACCCAAAGGCATCGAGTCCTTTGTGCCTTTTGGTTGTACAGTATAGACCCAGTAAAGGCAAAGGCATCCCTGTTTGGTGGATTGTGGGTGTTGCTCTACTTTCTAAGACATCTTTGAGGAGCCAAGTTTGGGAGCCAATGCTCTAGATGTTGCTGGACTGCAACTCCCAGCATCCTTGGCTGTGTTTGGCGGATGGGAGCTGCAGTCCAAGGAGATCCAGGAATCACAGGATCATAGAAACTTAGAGTTGGAAGAGTCCCCAAAAAATCATCTTCGCCTTCCCATCCGCACTGCAGACATGATCCGGTTTGAGACCGCTTTAACTGCCAAGGCTCAATGGAATTCTGGGTAGGGTAGTTCGTGATGGGACCAAATTCTTCTGACAGAGAAGGCTGAATGTCTCCCAAAACTACAAACCCCATAATTCTATAGCACACTACTGAGCCATGGGGGTTAAAGTGGTGTCAAACTGGATTATTTCTTGCAGTGTGGCTGCAGCCTAAAGGCAAGGAAGGAAGTATTTCCGGCTGGATGAGTCGTTCCTGGGTTCTTTGGAGGGCGCCTTTAGAGACACAGCGAACTACAAATCCCAGGATTCCATAGCATGGAGCCATGGCAGTTAAAGCGGCGTCGAACTGCATTAATTCTGAAGTGCAGATGCAGCCCAAGCTTTTCGGCTCCAACCAGCTTTTAAGAATGGACTCCAATGGGATTTTGGTCTAGGGCTGTTTCCCTAACAATCCCCCCCCCCACTTTGTACTTTTAAAAACTTTTACTTACTCTTTTTTAATATAGATGTATAGATATATAATTACAGTAATTTATTATTATAAAGGGTTATAATGGTAGAGATTGTTTAACTGTATTTTAATACGAACCATTTATTATGTGTTTTTGTGAATCCTTAGAAGTTTATAATTGTCCTAAATTGCCCTAAATCCAGAAATGTTGCCTGAGATGAGCAGAATATAGATGACTATATTATTATTATTATTATTATTATTATTATTATTATTATTATTATTATTATTCTAATCATTATTATTATTTAGAAAATAATAACGATATTAATGACGACGACGACAACGATATATTAATATCACGATGATGACAATATTAATGTCATGAAGATGACTAAAAGTAATAATATTTCTTCTTCCTCTAATCATCATCATCATCATCATCAAGAACATAATAATGATAATAATGATGACGGCGATATATTAATATCATGATGATGACTAAATAATAATAACAACAATATTTCTTCTTCCTCTAATCATCAACATTATTATTATTAAGAAAATAATAATGATAATAATTATGATGACGATGATATATTAATATGAAGATAATAA
>NC_056526.1:191757472-191761311 GCF_019175285.1 Sceloporus undulatus | reverse complement strand
TCATCATCATCATCATCATCATCATCATCATCATCATCATCATCATCCTGAAAGCCCGAAGTCCATAGAGAATGTATCCCTCTTTCCTGGCCGGTCCATCGCAGCCTCTCGGTCGCTTTCTTGGCTCATCGCTCGCATCAAGGGGCCTTTTTCACTGCCTTTATTAGAATTGCTGTTTGTTTGTTTGTTTGTTTGTTTGTAAACAGCCATGCAAACAAACAGGAAGGAGGAGGCGGATAGGAACCAATTTCCAGTCAGCCTCAAATGGGCTAGAAGGCCCCTTTGCAAATAACACAACTACTTACTTAATACAATAAATAAACAAGATACATAATATACATAATACACAAAAAGGCCTCTGAGCCCCTTTGAGGCAAACTGAATATGGATATTAGTCTCTCTCTGCCTCAACTTTCTCTCTCTCTCTCTCTCTTTCTCTGATTTAAACCTAAGCTTTCGGTTCTCCTGCTTTTCTCCCAAAACTGGGGCCCAAGGCGGCTCACAATCCAAAAACCTAGAGTTAAAAACGTGCTAAAATACCATTAAAAACTTACCAAAGTGACCATTGAAACAGAACCAAGAGGCTGCGAAATTAGAACGGATCAGAATACAATCTGAAAAGCAAAAGCGCTTAAAACTACACACACGGGATATATGTGTGTGTGTGTGTGTGTGTGTGTGTGTGATGTAATGAAACTCATTACGATTGGATTTTACTGTTTGTCCTTGTCGTTCGATGCAATGCGTCACCATCCAACAATTTAAACATATGCGTTTTAATGGTTTTTGCGCTGTTTTTAAATTGCATCGATCTTTGCTGTTTGCTGTTGGCTTCCTTGGGTCCCTATATTATATGGGGAGAAAGGAGGGATATAAGTAAAGATGGTGATGATGGTGATGACGATGGTGGTGATGACGATGATGATGGTGATTGAGATGGTGATACAATTGTATCATCACCATCATCCTCATCCTCATCATCGACTGACTGGGTCCATTCCGTTTGGGACTAACCTGCAGGATTCCCTTCCTCTTCCTCTTTATATCCAACTGTCTTCCCAGTTTGGGACTCAAGGTGGCTTCTGTTGTTGTTGTTGTTGTTGTGTGCCTTGAAGCCATTTCCAACTGATGGCGACCCCAAGGCCAACCTATCCTGGGGTCTTCTTGGCAAGAGGCTTGCCAAGGCCATCTGTGAGTGTTTGCTTTCCCCACTTGATCCGCTTTCATCCCCCTTCCCCCGTCCGCACTGCAGAGGTAGCCCACCCCTTTTCCCTCTGGATCCACAAACCCAGACCCAGGCTGGCTTCTTTTAGGTCCCCCAAAAAGAAAGAGGAGCTGCTGGGAGGGAAACTATAGCTCTCCCTTCCCTCTCCTTGCAAGATTTGCAAACTTCCCCAAAGAAAGGGGTCCCCCAAAACAGGGGGAAAAGTGGGTGCAAAGGAAAGGGGAGCAGGATCCAGAGTGCAAACACGAAAGGAAAAACACCCCTTTTTTGTTCCTGTGAAAGACACGTGTTTGGAGCCAGAGACACGCATTCACACATGCGCCTTGCTTTTGTGCATCTGGGCAAAGAAGAGCAATTTGGGGATGGCCCTGGATTTACTCGAGAGTAAGGGCAGAGTACCTTCACAGGACACGATCCTATTATTGTTGTTGTTGTTGTTGTTGTTGTTACAATTATTATTATTATTAGTAGTAGTATGTTTACTTATCTTCCAAAACTGGGACTCAGAGCATTTTACAAGATCAAACGCGGTTCAATTAAATACAAACAAAAAGTGTTACATTAAAACAGAATTAAATCATTGCCCTGTTTCTTTTTCTCCTGAAATGTTTGGGAGGTGCAACAAAGTTCAGGTCCAAACCACACTGTGGAAATAACCCAGTTTGAGACCGCTTTAACTTCCCTGGCTCAGTGCTAGAGAATCCTGGGAATTGTAGTTTGTTGTGGCTCCAGAGCTCTCTCTGACAAAGAAGGCTCAATGTCTCACAAAACTACAGTTCCCAGAATTCCCTAGCATTGAGCCATGGTGGTTAAAGTGGTGTCAAACTGGATTATTCCTACAGTGCGGATGCAGCATAATCAGTCAATTCTTCCTTTAGCCGGTGCTTTGGTCCATTTCCAAGTCTGAGCAAACCATATTTTTGCTGCTGTTATCATGCATCACAGAAGAAGCCCATATTTGACTATTGGATGTTTGACTTTATAGTTGCTTTTGCCTTGCCTTGGTTCGCTTGTAATGATAGATCCCTGGCAGGAAATTCCAAGTCCCCCATGAAACTAGGTGTATCTACACTGTAGAAATAAAGCAGTTTGATGCCGGTGTGTGTCTTCAAGTTGTTTCCAACTTGAGGCTGAGGCTGAGAGAGTGTGACTTGCCCAAGGCTATCCAAGATGGGATTCGAACCCTGGTCTCCATAGTTGTAGCCCAGTGCTCAAACCACTACCCTATGATGTTTTGGCCCCACATTAACTGCCATGGCTCCATCCTACAGAACCCTTGGATGAGATCATGGATTCGATTCCCACTCAGCCATGGAACTCCTTTGGGTGACATTGGACAAGTCACACTCTCTCAGCCTCAGGGGAAGGCAAGGGCAGACCTCCTCTGGAGAAACCCTGCCAAGAAAAACTCATGAAAGCCTTAGGGTTGCCATAAGTCAGGAACAACTTGAAGTCACACAAAAACAACAGCTCAAACTAAGCTTTCTCATCTGTTCAGGTCATTTTGAATTTTGATCCTGTCCTCTGGGCATATTACCTACTCCTCCTAATTTGGTGCCGTTTGCAAATTTGATAAGCATGCCTTCTATGCCTTCATCCAAGTCATTGAATTATCGGGCCACGTTTCCTTATAATTTTTTTTTTGACTCTTGCAAGATGCGGACATTTTCCCTGTTAAAAGGCAGAAACTAGTTCCTCGTTACAGGAATTCGTTACAACAACGACAGCAACCCAAATGGCTTGCTTTCACTTAAAAATGAGTTGTTGTTCTTTAAAACCTATCATTTCAATCGGTTTCTGTCGTTTTGTATTGGAGCTCTCCTCCGATAAATTTGTTTAATCATAGAAGATACATATATATACTGAAATCGAATTTAAATAAAAAGAAGAGGAGGAGGAGAAAGAACAAAAAGGGATTTCGAACGGTATATCTTATATATATAGATATATAGATTAGCTATAGATCTAGATATCTAGTAAAATAAGTGATTGATAAAATATCACTAATACTCTGTTGGGCTTCCTAAGGAAAGACAAACCCTTAAAAAGGTTGGAAATCTTCTCACTTTCCCTTTTGTCTGTGTATCTTTCTTCCATTTCTCCTTTAACTTTAACAGCAGCCTGCCTATATATGTATATCTTTCCATATATATATCTATATATATATATATATATCCCTTTATGTCTCCAGTTTTGCTTTAAATGTGTATTTTTACAACGCTTAACCCTGTCCTCGAAAAGAACCACTGTTTTATTTGGGTTCCTACTGGCCTATCTATCTTCTATCTCTCTAAATATAGATAATAGATAGATAGATAGCTAGATAGATAGATAGATCGCTAGATAGATCGATACTAGAGGTAGATAGAAATATGCAGAATAGACATTAGAGATGAATCGAGGATGGATAGATGATAGATAGATAGATCGACAGATCGATAGCAAACAAAACCGAACAGCGGTTCTTTTCTTAAAACCGTTTTTAAAACTTCCACTTTTAGCGGCATAATTGCGCCATTAACGGGATTTCTATAAGAATGACTTTTCAGTCTATAAGTATCTATAATGTGGGTGTGTTTATATCTATATATGAATGCACAATAAAAAAGACTAA
>NC_056526.1:191756885-191757447 GCF_019175285.1 Sceloporus undulatus | reverse complement strand
ATATATATATATATATATATATATATATATATATAAAACTATATATATCCCGCTCATCATTTTGCGTCGGAGAAGAAAATAACGCATACATAACGTCTAATCGTTATAACGTCGGTCCCCTATTAATATCCTCCCAAATTCAGACTCCGACGGAGTGAGGTCGGTCTGCATTGCAGAACTGACGCGGATCGACACTGCTTTAACTGCCCTGGCTCAGCGCTGGGGGATTCTGGGACTCGTGGCTTTGTTTGTGGGCCATGCAGCCTTCTCTGCCGGAGAGCTCTGGGGCCAGGCGTCCCTGGGAGACTCAGAGGGAGCCATGGCACTTGAAGCGGTGTCGAACTGCACTGTTTTTGCGGTGCAGGTGAGACCTTAGACGTCCCTGGAAGAAAGAGGAGGGACCAAGAGGTTTGCTATTGTAAAGGTACCAAAACAGGAGAAACAAACAAACCAGGTCCATGATCCAAGATGGCCTTTCTTTGCATGCAAAGGAACTGTGCTCCCGACCAAAACAGGGAGCAACGCTTTTATAGCATTTTGACATTCCAACAAACAAGAGATA
>NC_056526.1:191746522-191756785 GCF_019175285.1 Sceloporus undulatus | reverse complement strand
AAGGAAAATGGGGAGAGGAGAGAAAGGAGGAGAGGGGGGTGAACTCAGCCAAAGGAAGAGCTGTGAGAGAGAGAGGGGGGGTTATCAAACACTATTTAGGGGGACCCAGATGTGTCTGTCTCTCTGTTTGTCTCATCTGTCTGTCTGTCTGTCTGTCTGTCTATTCCAATCAACTATATAATCCCTTTACCCTTTCTTCCTTCCTTCCTTCCTTCCTTCCTTCCTTCCTTCCTTCCTTTTCTTTCCTTTCTCTGTTTTTCTTCCCTTCTCTTCTCCTTCCTCTTCCCTTCCTTCCTTCCTTCCTTCCTTTCTGTTCCTAACGTCTTTCTGGCTCCCTCCCTCCCTCCCCTTATTTCTTCCTTCCTTCCTTCCTTCCTCTTTCTTTCTTTCTTTCTTTCTTTCTTTTTCTTTCTTTTTTCTTTCTTTTTTCTCTCTCCTTCCCCTTCCCCTTTCTCTCTCTCTCTCTCTCTCTCTCTCTCTATCCCTCCCTTCTTCCTTCCTTCTTCCTTTCCTTTTCCAAACCACCCAAGCCACCCTCCTGACCCATTTGCACTTTCCACCTCGGTGTCGGGCTTCCTAGTGCGGCCACAATCCCGGTGCTGGTTCCTGTAAGGCTCTGCCGGGACTTCCTCCCGAGTAGACCCTGGAGACCCGAGCGGGATCTGGCCCCTTCCTTCCCTCAGACCCTGAGGACCCGGGACCCTTTTGGGGCTCCCTCGGCTCAGGCTTCGGTTGGGGTTAGGCATGTTTCATTGGAAAGGCAAGGATCCCGACGAAGGTCGCGGCCTCCGCTGCCTCTGGTCCTTGTGGGCCCTTCGGCCTTAGTTCTTGAATTGCGAGGAAGGAAATGGATGGAGAAGGAAGGAAGGAAGGAAGGAAGGAAGGAAGGAAAGAAGGAAGGAAGAGAGAGAGGGAGGGAGGGAGGGAGGGAGGAATAAAGGAAAGGAAAGACGGAAGGAGACAGAAAAGAAGGAGAAGGAAGGATGTAGAAGTAAGGGAAGAAGGGGAAGGAAAACTGAAGGAAAGGGAGGGCAGGAGAGAAAGGAAGGAAAAGAAAAGAGGAAATAAATAAGTAAAGGAAATAAGGAAGAAAGGAAAGACACACAAGTAAGGAAGGGAGGGAGAAGGGAGAGAGAGAGAGAGAGAAGGAAGGAAAGAGGGAAGGGAAAAAGGAAAACAGAGGAGACAGAACAGAAACAGCACCTCCATCCCAGGGAGGCAAGAGATTCTCCCCCCAGCCCTCCCCTTGGATCGGGGCCATTGTGGGGTTACCAGAATGAAGATGGCTCAGTAGCCACCTCTGGTTTCTGGGTGGCCACTTTCTGAGATGTCCAGCCAAAATCGAACAGAGGTTCTGTGCAGTTTCAAACTAGACCGAATTGCTATTGTCTGTTTTTAGGTCCTTTCTAATTGGGCCAGGGAGGTGGCCGAGCGGAGCTCTGTGGGCAGCGTGTTCCAAAGGGCCGGGGCGGCGATGGAAAAGTCTTCCTCGTGGTAGAGGTCAACCTAGCCCCTGGCACCTTAAGTATTTGCTGCCCAGATGTTCTGAGGGTGCGGGACGGAATGTATGGGGAGAGGCGGTCCTTCAGGTATCCTGGGCCCAAGCCATTAGGGCTTTATAGGTCTTACCAACACCTTATATTGTGCCCGGAAGCGAATAGGCAGCCAATGCAAGTCTTTAAGCATCGGTGTATATGGCTGGCCCTGGAAGTTCCCAGTGACCAGCCTGGCTGCCATATTCTGTACCATTTGTAGCTTCCGGGTTTGGTATAAGGGTTGCCCCATGTAGAGTGCGTTGCAGAAATCCAATCTCGAGGTTACCAGAGCATGTACTACCGTTTCAAGGTCCCTCTGGGCCAGGTATGGGCACAGCTGGCGAATGAGCGAGCTGATAACAGGTGTTCTTGACCGTTGCATTCACCTGAGCAGTCAGGTGAAGCGACGAGTCAAGAAGCACCCCCAGACTGCGCACGAGAGTCCTTCACAGGGAGCGTGACCCCATTCAGGACCGTGGAACTACTGCCATTCCTGGACCAGGGGAACCTATCACTAGTACCTCCGTTTTCTCTGGATTCAATTTGAGTCGGTTTTCCCTCATCCAGCCCATTACTGACTCTAGACAGGCCACGAGAGGGAGAGACGCCATCCCCGGTCACTGCATCAGTCGGAGACATAGAGAAGACTATTTGGGTGTCATCAGCGTATCGATAACCCGCGGCCCCATGTCTCCGGATGATCTCTCCCAGCGGTTTCATGTAAATGTTAAATAGCATGGGAGACAGAATGGCTCCTTGAGGGACCCCAGTTTTAAGGGGCCTCTCACGGAGCACACGTCTCCCAGCTGCACCATCTGGGACCTCCCAGAGAGGTAGGACCGGAACCACTGGAGTGCAGTGCCCCCGATCCCCACCTCTGCCAGGCGCCCAGGGATACCATGGTCTATGGTATCGAAAGCCGCTGAGATGTCCAAGAGCAACAACAGGGACACGCTTCCCCTGTCGATGCCCAGACGGAGGTCATCGACCAAGGCGACCATGGCCGTCTCAACCCCGTAACCCGCCCGGAAGCCAGTTTGAAATGGTCCAGATAATCCGTTTCATCCAAGACGCCCTGAAGCTGGATTGCAACCGCCCCTCGCGATCACCTTCCCTAAAAATGGCAGCAGCGAAACTGGCCAATAATTATTATGTACCAGGGGGTCGAGGGGGGCTTTTTTAATAAAGGTTTTACTATGGCCAATTTTAGTTCAGATGGAAATTGCCCTTCCCTCAAAGATGTATAATAATCCGGCGTAAAATAAAGTTACCGCCGTCCCCCCTGGGCCGCTAGCCATGAGGAAACAGGGATAGAGAGGCAATTGCTTTGCTGTAATCTATGAAAACACATGCTGATACATGAGTTCCATGTAGCTAATGTAAAATTTGGTAAATCATCATCAATGGTGACACAACAGTACATGTAGTATACAAAAAGGCACTAGACAAGGATGCCCTCTGTCGCCACTGCTATTATTACGGTCTCGGAAATATTAAACATATATGAAAGAAGAGAAGAGGAATAAAGGTATAAGAGTCAAAAATAATGAATATAAAATCAATCGTATGCAGACGACATGGTAATAAACCTTGACAGATCCATTGGAGAGTGTAAATGCACTCTTAAAAACAATTAATGAATACGGGAAACTTGCTGGTCTAAAATCAATGTAAACAAACAAAAATGTTAGTTATGAATATGACAAAGAAGGAAAAGAAAATTGGCTCAATATCAAATTTTGAATTCAGAAGAAAGTTAAATATTTAGGAATTAACATTAAACCAAAAATTTCGAATTATACAAAAAACAATTATGAAACAACATGGAAGAAATTAAACAAGATTTACAGAGGTGGTCAAAATTAAGCTTATCATGGATCGGACGAATTTCCACAATTAAATGAACGTCACATCTAAAATGTTATATCTCTTCCAATCCTTACCAATAATTACGAATGATGGCCCTTTAAAAAATGGGAGAAAGATCTATTGGGTTTTTATATGGAACAAGAAAAGACCACGTGTGAGATTAAAAAATATTCAAGAAAAGAAAGAACAGGAGGTCTAAACTTTCCTATTTAAAACTCTACTATTATGCATGTAGCCTGGACGGATTAGCGAATGGGTGACACTAAAGAAGAAAAACTATTACAATTGGAAGGATATGGCTTAAAATTCGGCTGGCCATGCATATTAATCTACGACAAATTAAAAATCAACAAGGATTCTACAATCATTTTGTGAGAAATCTTTAATTCGAATTTGGATAAAAGTATAAAACACGGTTTGATCCCTAAAATTCCTAGATGGACTTCAGTTAATGAGGCCTTCTACAGAAGAGAAAAATGATAAAAAATAAATGGATAACATATAAAGATCTCATACTGAAAGAGGAAATCAACACAGGATAAAAACACCGGAAGAAATTAAACAAGAAGGCCTCAACTATATTGGTTTCTATACAAGGCAAATAGCAGAAAGCTACAAAAGATGAGAAGACAATTAAAATTGAGACAGAAGAAACTGAATTGAAAAAACTTTGTTTCAGGGAACACAAACACGAATATCGAAATTATATAAACTGATCCATGGCTTTGAGAGAGAAAGAACCAATTAAAACAATATATGATTAGTTGTGGCCCAAGATTTTGGAAAAAACCGGTTTTTACTTGAAGAATGGGAGGAAAAACTGGAGTTAAACGAATAAAATATAACATTAAGTTACAATATCAAAGAGGCATATTATAAAATACAATATAGATGGGTACCTACCCCTGAAAAAATTGGCTAAATCTACAAAAAGATGAAAGGTATATGTTGGAACTGTCAAAAGAAACAAGGTACAATGATACATATGTGGGTGGGAGTGCCAAAAGCTAAATCATTTTGGGTAATGATACACAAAGAACTACAAAAAATCACTGAGGAAAACATTGCCTTTGAAACCAACACTGTATTACTAGGTATGGCAAATCAAAGAATGAAAATAAAGCGGGAAAATTATATTTTATTTAACTACAAGCTGCACGAATAATATTTGCCAAAAAATGGAAAAATAAGGAGGAACTACAAAAGAGGAATGGATTAAAAAATTTATGAATCATGGAAATGGATAAATTGACTATTTACTTGAGAGAGGGCAATACTGAAAAATTTATAAGGATTGGTCATTAGTAATAAGTATCTATGTAGAGAAAAAGGAGAAAAAAGTGTATCGCCTTTAAGGATTAAGTTAGAGTTGGTAAGGAGAATGTTTTTCATACTGGATTTGTGATGTCTCTCCTTTCTTTCTATCTATCCACCCTCCTTTATTTCTTATCTCATCAAGGCCAGCATCCTTTTTTTGGGATATACTATTTAAATAAAAAACAATAATAATATATAATAATTATAATAATAAAAAGATGACTCCACACTTAATGAGTAAAGATTAGGAACATGTGAAAAGGGAGTATAATGTAGAGTTAAAGATGCAAGAGGAGGGAAAATGGGAAGTCAGATATTCAATTAAATATAATATCCAAAGTAAAGGAGGGGAAGTACTTTTTAATCTAGATGTTTTAGATGTAGGATGTTGTTTGTCGGTTTGTATGTATGTAATTGTTTTATTGTCTATGGCTTTGAATGTATTTAATAAAAAAAAATTTGGTAAAATGTGATGTTTTTAAAGAATTTTTAAAAAGGATGTTTTTAAAATATGTATTTTTTTAAAAAATTGAAATTGAAGTATTAAAAAAACCTTTTAAAAAAACGCGGCCTCTCCTTTCACCTCTCACTGAGGGGCTGTACAGACCACTGCTACGGAGTGGACTGCATCCCCTTTATCTGTGTTGGATCGGGGCTGCGGCAATCGCATGCCATGGGCCCGATTCTACTTTCTGCAGTGCAAAAGGAACTGCAAAAAGCGGCTTCTTTTTGTGCCCTGGAAAGGGTGCCATAGCCGCCAGTGCATGGCTTTCGATGCTCCTTTGGTGTTATGTCATGTAGACACAGCACCAGAGGGGCACCGTGATGCTGTGCGCCATGTGGAGTGGGCATGTGGCATCACGTGGCCTGGGGGCAGAGTCGGCATGCATCATGTGGACACCACACCACCATTCCACCCCCAGGGCCAGCCTCAATGGCCAGTCTGTCAAGCCCTGAGTCTCCTACTCACCCATCTCTACAGGATTTTAAAGGGACGCAGTCGAAGCACAGTCGTTTCTTCCAAAGGCAGGTGCTTGGGGAAGCAGTGGGGTCACCCCTCTTAGGCAGACCACACACAAAAGAGAGTTTAATTAAGGTGAAATTAACGGTTGTTTAATCAGGAATGCTTCACCACAAGGAAGCAACTGAAACAGTCTGAACCTGCAAACACTCAGTGTTTAACAAAAGGCACAGAGCCCTTAAAAGCCATAACAATGCTTGACACACGGCAGGAGCTGTGTAGTTGCATTTCATACTTATCCGTTTTGAACTACTACAATCTTTTTGGGGGGGTTCTTTGGAAAAAGTTATTGACAATATGGCCCTCCTGGTGGTTTTCTTACTGGTGGCTTGGCTATTGTATGCTATTTTACTTCATTTTATCTTTGTCTTGCAGTTTGCCCAGTATGGCCGAGATTGTCAACTTCACTCTCCCAAATTGTGTACAGAGCGAAGTGGGCAGGTGCTGGAAGGGCCGGCTCCAAAGCGTTGTCCAGGTGGGTCAAGAGTTTGGACTTGGAACATTTCCCCAACGGCTAGAAACTGGTTGCCACTGATATACCTCTTTTAATCAGCAACAATCTACAAATAGCAAGACTGGTAGAATTTCCCATTTGACAAGTGAGGGAATGCAGAGCTTGGAAGTAACATTGCAGGCAATGGGATTAATTGCAACTAATTCCTTTTTGTAGTAACTAAGGTCTAATTAAGTTGCATAACAGCCAACATTGCAAGTGGTAACAACACTTCTTTTGTGGTGTAATGATAAATGTTTACATACAATAACTTCCAGAATCCACTGTGATCCCTTTATCGGACCAACCAAAACACACAAAACATTCTGGCAAGCTTTTAAAGCCCACTGGCATCTTTATCAGGCTATCAATTTGCTGTTTCTATTTGCTGTTTTCTTTTTAATGGCAACAGTAACAGTAACATCATAATTGGTTGTCTGACTGAATTGATTGATTGATGATGATTGATTGATTTCTGCCTCCCCTCAGGCTCGAGGCAGGCTACAGCATGTTAAACAATTAAAAAGAGATAAACCCACAGTTAAAATGCAATGCTATAAAATTATTATACACTCTAAAAGTTCATATACAGATGAAAAGCCATGATTTAAAATCCTATAAAAACAAACTAACCTATAATCACAATATAAAATTTAAAACAGTCTCAAAATGCAGTTCCAAATCCCAGGATTCTGTCTGATGAGGCCATGGTATGTTTAAGTGTTGTCAAAACTGCTTATTTCTCCAGTGCAGATGTCTCCTGCTAAATCTTGAACTAAACATCTCCTTTACATTGAACACAAATGACTAGATTACATGACTTTATTTTATTATTACATTTAACATCCCGTCTTTTTTCTCAGCGCAGGGATCCAAGGCAGCACGCAACTTATCATTTTTGCATTAATTTTTGTATTAACTTTTTTTAAAGTTGTACATGTCTTTTAAAACTTTAATACAAAATTTAAAGCACAATTAAATCAGACTTCTATTTTAAAAAACACCAAAAACGGTTTAAACGCAAGTTAAAAATGCAAGTACAAAACAGTTTTAAAAAAGCATACATAAAACATAATGAAATCAAGATGGCATCCCTCCCCCCATTAAAAAGCTCCATCTGCTGCAAGATATTAAAAACAAATCCCTCTTAGACAAACAAATAATAATAAATGTGTACAGAGCCACTGCAAAATATATTGGAGTTATAAAAAGGAATAGATAGTGCAGAATGTACTGTTGCTGCAAAAATCCTGCCCCTCTTCCAGCTTTATGGGGCTTGCAGCTAATTACAGAGGGAACAAGGGCATCCAAGAGGTGTTGCAGGTGAGGTCACAGAGATAACTGCTTATCAAAAGGTCCTAGCGTTTCAAGTTTCAATCCTGCAAGCTCTGCTTTCTCTAAACCACTGTTTCTTGAGTACAGTGCCCATTTCCCTTAGGGCATTTGTTGTTTGTCGTTGCTGCCTTTTAAGTTGACATAACTATGGCAACCTTTGGATGAAACATCTCCAAGACCCCATTGCTCTGCTTAGGTCTTACAGATTCACAGCCTTTGGTTCCACTATTGAGGTCCATCCATCTGGCATGTGGCCTTCCTCTCTTTCTATTACCTCTTTCCCAGCATCATTGTTCTTTCTAATGAGTCCTGCTTTTCTCATGATTGTGGCCGAAGTATGACAAGCCTCAGTTTAGGCCTCATTCTCACCACCTTTTAAACCAGATCTCAATTCAATTTTGAATTGGTTTAAAAACGACCCTGGTTCCTGCTTAAATCAATTTGCTGAAGCGATTTTGGTGTGGGGGGGCCATGCACCAGACCCATTTAATTGTGTTTTTTTTTATGTCTTTTATTGTGATTTTTCCGGGTCTTTTTCATGAAAGCGATTCAATGCAAGTGTGAACCAGAAGTGGACCAAAATCAATTCAAATTTGCTCTTCGGACGGCTGGAGCCAAATCATTTTGAATCAATTCATTCATGAATGCAAACCACAAGGTGAATTATTTTGGTGCCAGGAAAATGCGATCGGGGCAAGTGCAATTGTAAACATGATTCAATGTCGAATCGATCCATGATTCAGATCGCACACCAATTTATCTGTAGTGAGTTATGGTGTCTTAGTCATCTTGGCTTTCCGGGAGAGCATAGACTGCTCCTTCTTTCTCCCTTTGCTTAAAAGCAGCCAAGACAATCCGGTCCTACTTCCATAGCAGAGCTGCGACCTGGTACAGAAAAGAGATTCCACCTAAATATTAGGAAGAACTCGCATGATGAAGAGTGTTCAACAATGGAAGACACTCCGTCGGATGGTGGTGGGGTCTCCTTCTTTGGAGGTTTCCATACAGAGGCTGGATGGCCATCTTTCCAGGAATGCTTTGTGGTGTATCCTGCATGGCAGAAGGGTTTGGACTGCATGGCCCTTTGAGCGTCATTCCACGCGCTATGCTGTCTATGGTTCTATGGTAGTTCCTCAACTGTTATTGGCCACTGGGGGAAGCCAAAGCTTCTGTTGCACCTCCTGTAAGACTAGCAGTCGTGGCAATATGAGTTATATCTCTGCCTGGGTTTCTGCAAGGAAAGAATGGGGGGAAATTCATATTTGCATCTTGCTGCTCAGCACTACATCCCACTGAATTTGTGCAAGTCATATCTTTTTGGCTGCATCTGCATGCAAAAAATGATGAGTCTGACACGCTTTAACTGCCATGTCTCCATGCTATGGAATTCTAGGATTGGTGTTTGTGAGATCACAGCAACTACAAATCACAAGTTTTATTATATATTATTATTAATTTATTTATATCCCCTCAAATTGGGACTCAAAGCGACTTACAGTTGAAAAGCACAGTATAAATATTTAAAAGATTACAAAAGTGGACCATTAAAATAGAATTAAAACTATTCATGGGGCCGACATGAGTTGAAGTCGACCGAGGGCAGCTAACAGCAATTACAATATAATTGTATATAGAATTATAAATAGAATCACGCTATTACAATATTAAATTGTAAATGGGTTTCGATAGGATGGAGCCGTGGCAGTTAAAGCGGTTGTCAAATTGCATTATTTCTGCAGTCCAGATGCAGCCTGAGCCTCAGAGGAAGGCAAAGGCAAATCCCCTCTGACAAATCCTGCCCCGAAAACCCCATTGAGGGTTGCCATAAGCCAGAGGGGACTTGAAGGCAAAACACAAACAAACAGCCATGTTTAGTGTGGCTTACTCCCAGGGAAGAGTGGATGGGCGGCCACCTTCCTTCTTGCCTCTTCGAATGCAGCTCAGTGTTGGTACCGAGGAATGCAGTAATCTTTTAATCTTCCCACGCGCAGGTCAGCGTTGAGTCACCAGGGCAGATTTTAAGCTGGCAGCATCTCACTAAATGCACATACCTGAAACTACAGCAGCCATAAATTTATAATGGGCAAGTGCGCCAGTGGAAAGATACTGACATTAGAATGGCAAAGAAATCAGAGCCGGCCTGGCGTTGCTGAGACCTCAGGAAGCCCGATTGTTCATTCCCATGGATTGACAAGCCTAGCACAAGTCCAAAAAGCAAAAGGAGAGGATGTTTCTCTATACAACTAGATTACGGGAGGGGATGTGGCATTGCAGGTAGGTTACGGACAGCCCTGGTGTACATGACCACCAGACAAAAACAGAGGCTGGCATCCTGTTCATGACTTATTTGTTTCCCTGCAGATGTGGAAAGACATTTTGGTCCAGTGCAGGAGCCTCTTTTTCTGTTGAAACTGGGATGCAGAGTACTCATGGAGTGCCATTGTCCACTGCGTGTGCACATGTATCAATGCGTTCTTTACTGTGTGCATTGTACCGTGTATTAATCATAGGAATCCTAAAGTTGGAAGAATCATAGAATCATAGAGTTGGAAGAGACCACAAGGTCATCCCGTCCAAACCCCATTCTGCCATGCAGGACTCACAATCAAAGCACCTCTGACAGGTGACCATCCAGCCTCTGTTTTAAAAACCTCTAGGAAGGAATTCCACACTTGCCAAAGGGAGTGAGTTCT
>NC_056526.1:191727858-191746497 GCF_019175285.1 Sceloporus undulatus | reverse complement strand
AAAAACCTTTCTATTTCAGATGGCATTCCCCGACCAAAGTCCAGTGGGCCTCCCTTCCTCTTCTGTGGCAAAGAGGACTGGCTAATGGGGGTTTTATTCTGTTTTATTTTGCTGCTGTGTAATTGTTTTAACCTGAATGTATATGTTGTGTTTTATTGATATTTGCTGTGATATCCATAGATCAGGGCGGTATAAAAATAAAAATAAAAATAAAAATTTTATTATTTATTATTATTATTATTATTATTATTATTATTATTATTATTATTATATAGATCATGTAAAGCTATGGAATGCCCTAAAAGTCCTGGAGGGCCACTCCATCTGATATAGTCCTGATGGGGAATCTGTCCCAAGGACAAGAGGCCAGGACAGAATTTGGGGAAACAGAATCGTTCCCAATGAGCAAAAGGGGTCAGGCAAGGCTGGATCCTGTCACCTTCCATGTTCAATTTATATTCTGAAAACATCATAAGAAAAGCAGAATTAGAATCAGAAAAAAGAAGGAGTGAAGATAGGAGGAAGCAACGCTAACAACCAAAGATATGTAGACGATGACACCCATAATATTAGCAGAAGGCATTCTGGAACTGGAACAGTTCATAAGGAAGGCCAAAGATGAAAGTGCAAAGGCAGGTCTGATTGTGAACATCAAGAGAACAAAAATAGTGACCACAGAAGATACACAGTGCGCCCATGTTTTACACGGGCGTGGCATACGCAGCTTTCAGCATACACTGCCAGAAAGGCCCCTTGCGCACCCCAGAAGAAGTAATGATGCGCATGCCCATGGCGTGTGTGTGCCGCTGCGCCGCAGAGAGGCGCAGACAAGAGCCCCATTACTTCTAATGGGGCTCTAGCACACACGGATTTCCCCTTACGCGGGGGCCCACTGTACACAAATTCAATCTAGACAACAAGGAAATGGAAATAGTTAAAGAATTCCCACATCCAAAAGAAAATACTGACCAGAATGGAGACTGCAGTCAAGTAATAAGAAGAGTAAGAATGGGAAGGGCAGCTATGAAAGAACTGGAAAAAGATACTGAAGAACAAAGACATACAGCTGAGCACTAGAGTCAGAATGGTCCAGGCCACTGTATTCTCCATCATCCCCAGCTGAGGATGGCAGAGGTGGACAGTGAAGGAAGCAGACAGAAAGAAAACCAACTCCTTTGAAATGTGGGGCTGGAGAAGAGTCCTTGGGATGATCCCATGGAGAGCCAAGAAGACAAACAAATGGGTCCTTGAATCAGGGCTCCCCTTGGAAGCAAAGATGGTCAAGCTGAGGCTATCATACATGAGAAGGAATGAATCGCCAGAAAAAGCAATAATGCTAGGAAAGGTAGATGATAGGAGAAAGAGAGGAAGACCACAAACCAGATGGAGAGACTCACTCAGGTGGGTTACTGTGGGCAAGGGCTTATTGCAGGATCTCCCCCTCCCCACTGCTGCTCCAGAGACTAGGACCCAATGAAGCAATGGATGCAAGCTCCAGGAAAAGAGATTCCAGCTCAACATTAGGAGGAATTTCTTGACAGTAAGAGCTGTTTGACAGAGGAACACACTTCCTTGGAGAGTGGAGTCTCCTTTTTTTGGAGGTTTTTAAACAGAGGCTGGATGACCATCTGTCGGAGGTGCTTTGAGTGTGTGTTCCTGCATGGCAGAATGGATTTGCACTGGATGGCCCTTGGATGTCTCTATGATTCTGTGAAAGGCACACTTGCTGGGTGTTGGGTTCCCAGAGTTCAAAAGCTGAACGTTTTCAAGCTGTGAGGCAGTCCGTCTTTTGCTGTCAGAAGCTCAGTGCCTCTTGAGAAGTGCTGAAAAGGCATTGTTGAGCCTGCAATCGGAATTGCTTTCTTGTCTGTTGTGAGCCTTGGGCATGGTGAGGTACACTGCCCCTGCCCATGGAGGTTTCATTGAGCTTCTCATAGCTAATCTCCACCAATTGCCACAAGAGATCATAACAGTGTGTCGTGGAGCGGATGCCAGGCCAGCATATGTACATAGGACTAAATTCCATTAAAATCAAAGGGACTTACTTCCAAATAAATCTGTTTAGGCTCGGAGTGAAAAAACAGTAGGAATGTAGAATGGACCTAATTTCTGGCGCTGGGTTGACAGATCCATGAGTTTGGTCTGGGTGGCCGCCAATTAAAAACCAGGCATTCCACACATGTACACAATGCCCTCTTCCGAGGCGCATTAAAGCACACTCGAGGCTTTGTTGGATACTGGCCGACACAATGCATGGCTTCTATAGGGTCTTTCATTCTGATATGTGCAGGAGGGGGATTAATAAGATCAATTAAAGAGCCGGATCACAGGAGATTTTTCCCCATTGCAACCCCAGTCCTTTAACACGTCAGCTTAAAGTTCAAAGTACGGGCCGAGAGGAAAAGAGGCACATTCACAAGGAAGGTGCTGGACTTGATGCTGGCAGTGTGAGATGCGGCTATCCTGAGAAACCAGAATCCAATGTCCAGTTCTGAAGCCCAAGAAGGATCTTGACCAGCTGGAATGTGTCCAGAGAATGGTGACCACAGAAACCTAGTCCTATTAGGAACAGCTTAGGGAGCTAGGCAACTTTAATTTGGAGAAGTGAAGACTGAGAGGTGACACAGAATCCTAGCACCCTTCTTGTTATCCACACTTGAGTCGATCTTGGTCCATGGCGATCCTGTTGTTGAGACATCTCCAAGACTCCTTATGCTCCACTGCTCTCTTCAGGTCCTGCAAATTCATTCCCAGGACCTCTGTAAGAGAGTCTATCCATCTGTCCTGTGGCCTTCCTCTCTTTCTGTTTCACCTTTCCCAGCATTATTGTCTTTTCCAAGGAGTCCTTCCGTCTCATGATGTGGCCAAAATATGACAGCCTCACTTTGATCATCTTGGCTTCTTCCAGGGAGGTTTCTGGCTTGATCTGCTCCAAGACCCATATTTTGTCTTCTTGGACATCCATGGGATCCTCAGCAGTCTTCTCCAGCGCCACATCATCTCCAATGAATTGATGCTCTTCCTATCCATTTCTCAACTGTCCATCGCTCACATCCATCCATGGCAATAACAGGGAATGCAATGGCTTGTATGGTTCTAACTTTTCTGCTCAGTTGTATGTCTTTACATTTTAGGAGATTTTCTCGTTCTCTCCTAGCTGCCCTCCCCATTCTTAGTCTTCTTATGATTTCTTGACTGCGGTTCCCGTTATGATCAATATTTGATTCCAGGTATGAAAATACTTTTCCTATTTCTATTTCCTCATTGTCTAGGTTGAATCTGTGTAAATTTTCTGGGGTCATTATATTTTTGTTTTCTTTATGTTCAACCATAAGCCTGGCCTTTGCACTTTCCTCCTTGATCTTCCTTAGTAGCTGTTCCAAGCCTGTGAGGTTTTCATCTAGTAGCATAGTGTCATCTGCGTATCTCAGAGTGTTGATATTCCTTCCCATTCTCACTCCTCCTTCTTCTATGTCCAATCCTGCTTTTCTTACAATATGTTCTCATACAAGAGATAGGGTGAGAGGATGCAGCATTTCCTGACCCCTTTGCCAATTGGGAACCATTCTGTTTCTCCGTCTTCTGTCCTGACAGTAGCCTCTTGTCCTGAGTAAAGACTCCTCATTAGGACTATCATAGACAAAAATCTCAATTCTATGAACTAAGTTAATTCCCCCACTGAGTACAATTGTGGTTGCCCTCTCAGGACCCTAGCATTTCGGTTAATATATTTCCTTTTAGAAGATTAGTGCTATAAAGGGTGAGCATAATGCACCTCCCTGGGGAACAGCAATACCACAATTCTTCTGGATTCAAAACAGAGCCTACAAACATGACCAGAACTCCCAGTGTGGGGAAAAAAGCCACAGACAGGTGAGTAGACTATACAATAAGAACATTTACTTAAAACACTTCCAGCATCATTGCAAAGAGCAACCGAAATTCATCTCACACAATTTGTATGTTTTCATCTGTAAGGAACAAAAGTGTATACAACACAACAGCCTGCAAAAGGTACAAAATTAAAACATGGAACTGACTGGACCCTAAAGAGTATCTGGAGAGGCTCTTCCCCTCCCAGAGTCACACAGAACTCTGCTTTCCAGCTTCTTCTTCACCTTCTTTCTTCTCCTCCTCCACAGCTTCACTCTTCATGAATTTCTGCAGAAAAGACACAGAAACGTTGGCAGGAAATGTGACAGATTTCTTACACAATTGTTTTGGGCATGGGGAAAGAGCTTTAGTGCTGCATTTGTTTTGTTGTTCTAGTTCCACCTTCTCCAGCCTCCCATTGCAAAGACACAACCTGCTTCTGGAGTAGTGCCCTGGGAGTGTCACTTTATGACGAGGCAGAAACTGGACCGTATGAACTTGGGGGAAGAGGGGAGCCTTCCAACAAGTCAGACATTTTCCAGCAGGGAAACTTTCCCTCTTACACTACAATCCCAGTCTAAATGGACTGAGATAACCCTAAATTTACTGGGAAAGGGAAAACTAAAACATGTCTTGCTAAAGCCACCTCCCCACAGATCATAGAGGCAACAAGGGCCTTGGTGGAGATGGCTGTTTTGAGAAGGGCAGAGGAGCCTCAAAATCACTACATTCCCTTGTCTGGAGGTACAACTGCTGCCCATATATGTGCTCCCTTTCATGCACTTTTTCCTCCCCCCCCCCTAATTTTATGTCTCTTTCCCTCTATACTCTTCCTCCATTTTCTGTTTGTGTTTCCCCACTTTCACTGTTTCTTCACTCCATTCCCTCGCTTTTTCTTTCCCATCTGTTTTCTCTTTCAAACCTTTTCCTTCTTTTCTGTCCCCAACTTTTGTGGACAGTGGGCCCTTGGTATCCGCTGGGGTTTGGTTCAAGGGCCTTCCGTGGATTTTCAAGTCCCATTAAATACTATGATATAGTAAAATGGTTGCCCTTACGCAAAAATGTCAACAAAAGTCGGGATGCTTTTTGGAGTTTATATATTTTTAAAATGCTTGAATCCATGGATAAAGAATCCATGGATATGGAGGACCAATTTTACTCGTGTATTCCATCTGTGTGTTCTCAGGAAGAGAGTGAATGAATGAATGAGAATGGAAACACAAGGGACGGGCGGAGGGAGGGGGGATAGTCCCAACCCACAGGAACCATTTTATGGTTCTGCATTCATAGTACTTTTTAAGTACACAGAATAGAAAGAGCTGGGGAATCTGCACAACTCCAATCTCTGCTAATGCAGGAAATCTGACCCGACAGCATTCAAATTAGGTGGCCATCCCACCCCTTCAGTAGTTGATAAATTTGCTAAATTAATAAATACAAGTGAGTTGGATAGGCAGGTGCAAAAGTACATATGAGATTAGCAGAGGAGATAACTGCCACCATAATCTGACACAGGGATCAAATTAATAAATGCCACAAAACCCAAGCACTTGGGACACAGCCTCCCCAGAAGACGGCAATGGCATCCGTTTTGTAAGGGTCCAATTACCAGCACCAGGTCTTTAGATGATGCAAAGACACTTAGGGCCCTGATAAGCTCTCTGCAGTTCTCTGAACTGGTTCAAAAAGCAAGAAGCCAACAGTATTTTAAGAATTATAATTCTCATTATTGAAGGCTGCAGAGGGAAAGTAAAAAAATGACTACCTCCATATTTTTCTGGTGAGCCTCAGACTGACAATGTGTTTTCATAGATGCTTCATCCACACAGAAACAGGTACAGATTTGACAGAAAAAGCCAGCCTTTGGAACAAGGAAGTCTAAACCTAAATAAATAAACAAACAAGCAAATAAGTCAAGGGACAGATGCACCAGTGAACAAATGCATATACACATAGTATGTGAAGACACCACAACCAGGTTAGTCTCTTTACAACTACAAGGTCACTTTAGGACTAGGGGTGGATGCTGCTGGAGTGCAACTCCCATCATTCCTTAACTGCTGGCTAGAACTGATGTGAGTTGTGGGTCTGTCCATCCTGCTCTAGCCTTATGCAGTTTTCCTGGGCAACAGGGGCTGCCTCTCACTTTGGTGTGAAAGAGCACCCAGGAATGGATTGGCATCCTCAGAATAAGGCAGCAAGGCTTAAGACAGGGTGGGTCTTTTATATGTAACCTGGATCAGACATATTTCTGCACACTGCAAAGAGTGAGGTTTCCAAATCCCAGACATCCTCAATGGCTGGCTGGCATGCAGACAGGCCTGAGATGAGGGCAAACCTTCCAAAATGCCTGCTGGAAGTCTGAAAAAACATGGCTTGCTTCCTCTGCTCTACGTGAAAAGTAACAGGCCGCTCCCACCTGTTACATGGAACTGAGCTTTAAGGAAATCAGACAAGACTGGCCAACGTTAAGTCACTTCCTGATCCCTTTACACATCTTCTCAATGAAGTCAGTGTTACAAATGTCTGAGGCTGTATCCATGGGGCACCTTGTAAACAACACATAGCCTGTTTAAATGACGTCAGCGATAATACCAATTTCATGCTCTGCCAGAGTCCAAACGTGAAGATAGTTTACAGTATTCCCCAGGCTATTACTTCCTTGGAAAATCAGATCAACACAACTGGGAGTGGGTGGTACAAAGGTTTTTTGGTTTGTGTCATGAAATATTGAAGGGGAGGCTCTTGAGTTTTACCTTTCAGCTGGCTTGTGGGCTTGGGCTTCTCCGAAGAATCTACTTTTCTCCGTTTAGCCTCTGGCTCTTCACCTCCCGATTCAGTCAAATCTATCAAAGAAGGCATTTTCATTAGTACAGTACATGTATTTGAGGCTGCAGGAGTCAATGTGGTATAGTAGTTTAAGTGCTGGACTAGAACTCCAGGGGACCAGGGTTCAAATCCCCCCCCAGTCCTGAAAACCCACTGGGTGACCTTAAGCACAGTCACACTCTCTCAGCCTCAGAGGAAGGCAAAAGCAAAACCATCTCAGACCAAAGGTTGGCAAGAAAACTACTATGATAGGGTCACCTTAAATTGGAAGTGACTTGAAGGCACATAACAACAGCTACGTATTTGAGTCTTAACCAACACAGCTTGTGGGATTGACTAGCACCCCAAGATCCACCAACTGGATCTTGGCACAAAGGACACTTAACATCTATTCTGGCATTTAAACCCCCTACTGCAACATGCACATAGGAAGTACAGGTTGCTTACCTGTAACGGTGTTTCTTCGAGTGGTCATCTGCGAATACATACAAATGGGTTTCACTGCGCCTGCACAGTGCTGCTCGGAACCTACTGGAATCACTGTGCAGAGCTCACTCTGCACAAATTGCAACTTTTTGGCGGTAGCAGGCCGTTGCTGAACCAATTCGGGTACTGTTCCCATGCATTCGGCGCCAAAACAGAGAAAGAGGACGAGGATCCAGGGTAAGGCTTCATTACTTCCTTTCCCTCTCTTTCCCTTTCTTTCTTTCTTCTTCCTTCCTTCTTCTCAGAGAAGAACCATGGCCTGCCCATAGAGAATCATTAATAATACACCTGCCCCTAGCAAGTAGTCTCCAATGTTCTCTATGGGCAGTATGGTTTCCCTATGGGCATAGGTTGCCCTAACCCGGTGGAGGCGTGACTCCCCCGATTTCTAGGGGGGTCCCGGTCACGTTCACGCCCTTGGGTGTGCTGCCCGGCTCCTGGCCCTGCTGCATCCCTATTTTGTGCTGGGCTGGAGCTGGCAGGGAGGGCTCTGCTGCTCTGCCTTGCCCCTCTTGGCCAGCCCTCCCAAGGAGCAGGCTTAGTCAGGCAGGGCAACAAGGGCGCCAGGAGGGAGGAGGAGCAGGGCCAGGGCAGGTCGGCAGCAGCAGTGGCCCCCGCCCATCCCAGGCAGGACAGCTGGGAGAGAGGGGAAAGGGCCCTGGCCTCTGGGACAGCTGGCCTGGGGAGACGAAAGGGCCCTTTCCTGGAACCCCTGCCCCCCCAGCCTCCTCCTCCTGCTCTTGCAAGGAGTGGTAGGGTTTGCATACCTCAGGACGCCAGACCGGGGACAAATGTTAGGGACAATGTTTTCAAATGTTAGGACACTTCCCCCCCCCCTTTTTTAAATGGAGGACACCCCACGCCCCTTCCCGCCTCTAAGGAGACGAAGACCGCCTAAAGGGCAGGGGAAGGGGCACGGGGCATCCTCCATTTAAAAAAAGTGTCCTACATTTAAAAAAGTGCCTCCTTCGGCTCCTGAGGAGGACGAGGCTCCTTAGAAGCCAGAAAGAGAGGGGAAAGGTGGCTGCCATCGCGCCGGCTCCTTCTTCTTCCCTGCCTTTCAGGAGGGGCTCCAGCCTCCTTAGAAAACGCCAGGAAAGGAGAGGGAGAGCCGGCTGCACTCGCTTCGGCCCTCCTCCCTCTTCCCTGGCCTTTATTAAGGGTCCCAGGCCTCCTAAAGGCCCGGAAGGCGCACGGGGGCCGGCAGCGATCGCTGCCCTGGTCCCTGCTGACGCCTGGCGTGCGCGCGCAAGGAACCTGTCCCTTTGGCCAGCTGGCCAATGCGGCTGGCAACAAAGCAGGCGGGACAAGCTCTGCTTCAGAGGCCTGTGCGGGGGGCCGGGACCAATGCATGGCTGGGGCCAAACCGGACCGTGACCGGGAGGGGCCCCAAAAAGCGTGTTTTTCCCGGCGGCCACGGGTTATGGTCCCTACCTCTTCCTCTTCTTCCTTCTTCTGAACTAGCGATTCAGGTGCATGTTCATTCTGGCCCCACTTTCTTTTTCATTCGATTAAGAGAATCCTCCCATGTGATCGTTCCATAGTTTCTTCTCGGGGGAGGGTTTGCCTTACTTTCTCCTGAGCGGCTGAGAGGTGTGTCTTGCCCCAAGGCGTCTCCAGTGGGTTTGCTGGCCCCTCTGTTCTCCTCCAATTCTCTAGCTCCAGGCCCCACGCCCCCTCTCTTCCCCCTTCTTCTTCTTCTCTCCTTTCCTCTAGTCCTTCTGCCTCTTTCATCCCCTCTTCCAATCACAATGATGCTCTAGCCGCCCAAGTGCTGCAGCGATCATTGACAGCTAAAAAAACAAAAACAACAGAAAAAACAGTTTATTGAAAGAGACGACAATTAGGGGTATGCTCCGCGAGTTTATGTCATTATGTGTGACTGAAGCACTAATTGGTAATCTAAGAAAACAAGAAAGAAATTAAGGAAGAATAAATTAAAAAGAAAGAATTTAAGATCAGGGCAGTTGCCGATGACTAGCTTTAAATCTCTAGTAGATAAATTAGAAAATCGTGGAAACATTTGAAATAAGTATTTGTTGGAATTTGAAATATTATCAGGTCTAAGGATAAATAAAGATAAAACCATGTGGGACGTCACGATTGCACCACCTCCAAACGGAAGCGACCTGTGGGTTGGGGGGCCCTTATCCGCGGCGCTGGAAGGAGTCTCCGAAATAGAGAGCTCTTCAGCTTTGCGCCGCCAGCAACATGCAAAAGGCAGAAAGGGGCCAAGTTGGCCTTTTTTTTGTCCCGCCGACGCCGCCCAAGGACAAACCCCTTTCCAGGCAGCGGGGAAGTCAGCCTTTGTGCCGCTTCCTCGCGGACTGGGAAAAGTGGCGGATCGGGGCTCAGAGGCTCCCGCTGGTGGCAGCGTGATGGCCCCGATCCGGCGGGGGAAAGGGGGCTGGGAACAGGTGCGCCCCAAAGGGGCAGTCTGTGAAAACTTGGCTCTATATAATTTGGAAATCATATTATGTGATTCAAATAAAAGGGGATTGCCTCAGAGGAGATTGGCATGGCTGAGGAAGAGAGAACCAGGAGTAGAGGGAAAGGTTCATCTCCAGGGGTGCATCATGGGGATAACCCTCATTAGGATGGATGGCCACGTTGCCCTCGGAACCCTTAACCTTTCCTGCATGCTTCCTTGTCTCCTCGGTGTGAAGGAGGACGTGAAGCAGATGGGATGCTGGGAAGAAAGGAGGATTAGGAACTGGGCCAGGGCTGGCAAGGCAACTGGAAGGACATCAAGACAGCCACAAGTAGCGCGATTGCCCGAGGACCCATCCCTGCAGGAAACAGAGAAGAAGAAACAGGGGAATAGGAATACCCAGAATCGTTTGATGGTTGGATTGCAAATCCCATCATGCCCTGGAATATATAACCCAAAGTGTGCAGGGGATGCAAAAGGTGCCACTGGGAGATTGGCTTCCTCTGTGCCCAGATCGTCTATGGCCTTCTTTTCCCACTGTTTGGATGATGAGAGCTGGGTTACGGTTAAGAAAGAAGATGAGAATGAGGAGTCAAGTCATTTGAGATTTGTGGTGTGGAGGAGAGTGCTGAAGGTGGCCCATGGACGGCCAAAAGACAAACAAATGGGTGTCCTAGAGCAGATCAAAGCCAGAAATCTCCCTGTGAAGGAGTAGTCAAGGATGACAAAAACTGAGTGGTGTGGTCAGTAGGTACGTGGGGTCGAGGAATCATTGAGAAAGATGGACTCACTGGTAAAAAACATCATGTTAAGTACAGGTGGGAGGGAAAAGTAGAGGGGAGTAGTGAAAGGGCCGCATGGCTAAGGATGGACGGTGGCTCTGTTAAGAAGGCCTATGGGTGTATGAATTACAGCATAAGAAGAAACTAAGCCAAACGATGGAGGACAAGGGTCTTGGGGAGATGTGCTCAAATCAAGAGTCACCATGGGTCAAGTATCGGTTCGAGTTGATCTAAGCTTCAGTGTAACAAAAAAACAAAAGTTGTTTGTTTAAAAGTGCATAGATTGTAATATCGTTATATTTTAAAAAGTTACTCATAACCTGCTGGGAAAGAGACAATCTAGTATAAGCACCGCTGTCTCCATTCATCTACCGAGGACAAATTGCATATGTCTGGTGCCTGCCTCATTTATGACTATCAGGATAAAATATATGGAGTGTGCATCTCAAAATCCCTTGGTGAAAGGGCATAGGAATTAACAGGGCCTATTCTGTTAGTATTCCCCACGCCACCCTCGCAAAAGGGTATTTAACAGAAGTAAAGCTGGATTCCTCTAAATTTGAGAGCATTTAAAACTGCCCTGGCTCAGTGCTAGGGAATCCTGGGAATTGTGTTGTTTTTGAGTTTTGTCACCTAGGGCTCTTTCTGGAAAGTTACCCAGAAAATGCCTTGTTGAGTTAGCACTGAGCCGAGGCAGTTTAAAGAGGTCTGGCAAACTGGATTATTTCTGGCAGTGTGTTTTGAAACCACTTGATTTAAATGGGAGCTGCTGCTGTCAATGTCACATGCTTGTTTAGTCTCAGAATATTGGGCAACTTAACATAATTCTGAATGCATTAGTGGTAATTATATAATGCATATATAATCTGTGAGTGAATGCATTGTCAAATGGCTCAAAAGGGGTTCCAAAGAAGTATCGAGATTCTATTTCAGAGGATGAACCTGTAATTGAAATGGAAGTGTAAGGTTGGGGCAATAATATTAGGGGAGCGTATGATTTGGAAGAGAGGGCTCTCTTCCTGTACACTATCCATTAGAGCTTGGTTGTTGCCAGTGTTCTCCAAGCGAATAAAAGTCCTACCATAGGTCACTTATGAACTGATTGTGACTTATCCTTTGGACCAAAGGACTTGAGTCCAAGTAAAAACAATCTTTAATCTGTTTCAGAGTATCTTTAGTAGGTTAAAAAATGTCACTGCCACAAATTGTCTATGTCTTTAAACACTGTTTATTCCAAAAATTGTTTAGTCCAAACAGTTTGTCGGTTAGTGATGATGCTATGTGTTTAACAAGCCAAGCAATAAAACAAAGCCTTATTCAAGGGGGTGAGGGGAATTTGACATGGAAGGTGGTTATCACGTTGCAGAGTTCTCCATTGGTGGTTCACATAAGGTGTGTTTGGAGTGGAGCATGTCCTATTTATGTTTAATCATAAAAGTGACAGTCAGGCCCTCCCTTGATTGTGCTGCTGTTGACTTTTGTGGATTTGATGATGAACACATTCTCTCTAGGAATGCCTAGGATCCGTCCAGGAAAATTCTGTGGAAAATTGGGACAGGAGTAGAAGTTGCTTGTGGAGAGTCTCAAAATATTGATAGAGAAAAAAGTTATTAGGGCATAGGGGTTTTCTTCTGAGGGCGCCAGGGAGAGCTGTGCCGAATCACTAATAGGTGGAGGGGGCTCGTCTCTCAGGGAGATAGGGAGATTGAAGATGAAGGAGGAATGAGGTGAAGAGGGGGATTTAGATAACAAAGGGAAGAAGAGGGGAGGTGGAGAAAAATTTGGGAAAGTGAATGACCAAGGAAGAAGAGATAAGAAGAGATTAGGAAAAAAAATTGAAAGAAAGGCAAGGAAGTTAAAGAACAGAAGGAAAGAAGAGTGAAGAGCGGGGATTGAAAAGAGAAGAGGGGGAAGACTCTTCCCTACGGACATTGTTTAGAGAGCCGAAGGCAGGAGGAAGGGGCTTGGCATTGGCACAGTAGGTCACCGGTGGAGGCAAGAGGGCACGTCAGGCCAGAGGGGGCCTCTCGGCGTTTAACACCCAGGATTCTGCGACTCCATCGGACAATGGAAAGCAGCTAAGAGTAAAATACTATCCTGTTAAATTTTGTAAAACCGATTCTGATTCTACATGTTAACTTTAATGAGCCCTCTCGATACCCCTTCTATCTAACCGTACTTCTATCCATCTGAAATCCCCTCCAACCCTCTGCGTATCTAGTTATTATATATTATTAGGTAACCTGTTATGTATGAAATTGAGCGCTGTAATTTTACACAGCTGCTGTACTATGGCAATCTTTTTAGTTAGAAGAGGTTTCGCTGCCTCATGGCTTACAATCTAAAAAAAACTATGATAAGAAGGCGGAAGTGGAGGTGGTTATGAGAGAAGAAAGGGTGAGTGGTGAGAGTAAAGTGGTTGGTGAGAGAACGAGGAAAAGGGGTAAGAGGGTCCGGAGCAGAATTCTCTCAAACCATCGCGAGGCCTGGACGGAGAGGGCAGTATGGAACTGTGGTAGGGAGGGCAAGGGCTGTATAATGGATGGGTTAATTTCAGTTTATCCAGAGGAAAATACATATCACAAGTAGGATTAATACAGATAACAGTACAATAGGAATACGAGGAATGGATTCGAAAATGAAACATGCCAACGAACAGAACATCAGATAGTAAGCGAACAATTTGAGGCGATGCTGGGGAAGAGCTTCTCTGAATGAGGAAAATGGGGGGTTTTTATTCAGCTCGTTTTGAAGCTGGTTAAGAGAGTGTAGTGATTGGTGGCTCTGTGCTTTGTGAGGAAGTAAGGTTCCAGGAAGATTAGGGGGTCAGGCAGAAGTGAGTGAAAAGGTGGTGACGAATCCGGGATGGGGCAGAGGAAATCCTGGAGCTGTAGACTGGAAGGAACACTTGAACTACCAGAAACGGGAGGGCCTGGTGGGGGAAGGTTGAAGAGAAAGAAGGTCTGATAGTAAGGAGGGGGCCAAGTCCATGGAGGGTGGCTTTGAATGTCGACAGTCAGGAGGCAGTTATTACTGAATGGAGGAAAAGGGATAGGGGGAGCCAGTTGAAGTGGATTGCCAAACACAGGAGAATAGAGAAATGTGGTCCAGAGCGGTGGGATTGAAGGTTGATTAATGGCTAACGTCTCCCACCTCTGCTCTAAGGAAGCCCAGTGATTACCCAAAACTGTGCTCTTGAAGGAATTTGGGACGTCAGCTCCCAAGAATCTAGACTATTGAGTAACATGGTCTAGGCTGTTCTGGGAGTTGGAGTCCAAAAGACTTCTTTAAGGGGACACAGTTTGGGAACCACTGGTCTAACCCCCGTTAATTTAATAATAATAATGAATAATAGAGATGTTATTTATGATACCACCCAATGCACTGGGAATCGGAGGGCTGGTTTGTGAATGAAATTAATGAGGCAGCCAAACGACACAGGCAAATCAGCTATGGGCAACTGAACAAGCAGAGCTCTGCTCTGGAAGACACAACAAAATACATTTCACAGAATTCTATAGCATTGAGCAGGGCAGTTAAAGTATGGTCAGACTGGGGTATTTATGCAGTGCTGTTGTGTTGTATGTAGTTCTGAGAGCCCTGAGAGGAGAGAACAACTCTGGTTTGCTTTTAGAATTTAAGCCGCATCTAACCCCCTCTATCTAAATTCTTATTTAAGTCTACTTCTAAGCCCACCGGTCAAAACCCTCTCTTAATCTTACATCCTTTTTATCTAACAACTAAAGTCCCTCTAGGTTACCCAATCTAGCCCTCCTGTCTATAGAGCATCCTTATGCTCAAAACCCTTCTATTTAACCCCCATTTACTGTTTTTAATCCTATAATTTTTAAAAAAGAAAAGAAAGAACCATGCAATGTTTTTCATGTGCCTCATTTTTAATAAAAAGTGTGTCCTACATTTGAAAATTTGTTGTTCCTACATTTTGTAGTTGTCCCAGTTTAGAGGTTTGGTTCTTTTGATATCGATGGCAACCGCTATATGGGCAGATATCTCCAATGGTATGGTCTAAGGTGGCAAGTATGGCTTCTTAAGTGGCATGGTGTTTTCCAATGATGCCCAATTGGGCAAAATATTCCCCAATGATTTCTCTATGGGCAAGTTATTGGTTTCTCTATGGGGCAAGTTATAGAATAATATAATTTAATAATGAATAATAATAAATAATAAATAATAATAATGAAGAATATCATATCTTTTCCGTGTCCTATGTTTATTAGGTTTCCCAGAGATAAAGATAAGATATTGCTGAGGAGGGGGAACCCAGGAGGCACGTTGCAGCGGGACCAGAGTCTTTAAATCTGCATTTAATGGTGAACGAAAGATAGGCATTAAACCCGCCCCCCCAAAAAAAAAAAAAAACAAACCTTCCCCTCCCTTTTTGCCCAGTTTCTTGGTCCAAGTTCATTCTTTCGTTTATGCTTCATAGGATGACAATGATGAAAGTAGTTTCAAGCACCTTTAGTGGCCACACAGGGAATGAAAAAGACGGGGAGCAGTGGAGTATGATAACCCTTTTGGACTCATTGAGTTAGTAAAAGAAATTGGGCGAGACTGGGTAAGGTCTCACCTTCCCGTTCGTTAAGGAAAGCTTTTAGGAGGATGGGCACCACCCAAATACCATCCCATTGTACCCTAGGTTTCGCCTCTGGTTTGTTTATAGGATGTGCAGACAGGCGATTGGCTGCAGGAGATGACCTGGATGCCAGGGTCAGACAGGGTCAGTTGCTTTTCAGAGGGTTTCTGGCTGGCCACCAAGGGAGAGGGCACATGGGGTTTTTCCAGTTGTTGCTCATAGGGACTTTTCCTTTCTTAGGGCCTTCCTTCCTTCTTATCCTTTGTTTTTTTGCTGATCTGTCTGGGGTTCTGTGTGCCCTTCTTCCTGTCCTTTCCTTCCTTCCCTCATTTCTTCTTCTAGGGATGGCGACGATGATGACGACGACGACAATGATGGTATCATTTTCCTGTTGTATTTCAAGGTTTTGAGGGGCATCCTAGGAATGGTGTGAGGCAGAGAGGAGAACATTCTTTTGATGGTAAATGGTCTATTTTATCTTTGTATTTGATTCTTTTATTTTGTATGAAGGTGATTATAGACCCTGCGCCTTTCAAGCTCAATGTGCTCTTCTCTAATAGAGTCCCTTTTCCCCTTTTTCCTCTTTCATATTGGTAGGACTGTTCAAACTCATTCGTCTTTCCCCGTTTTTTTTGAATAGGGTGAAAGGAGTAAAGTTAATGAAAGTAAAGAAAGGGAAGCCCCGTTAGGGAGCCGACAGGAAAAAAAGAAATAAAAAGACGGGAGAAGGTGAATAAAAAAGGCTCGTGGGCAGATTCATGGGTAACCAAAGGGCGCAACGTGTGGGTGGGGGGTCGCCTTTAATGACAGGGGAGTCTTTAGGGAAAGGCTATTAGGATCAGGGTCCACCCAGATAATAATAATAATAATAATAATTAATAAGTAATAATAAGAATAGGATTTTATTTTAATAACACACCTTTTCTCAAGGAAATCAGGAGGATGTTACAATATCTTAAACATAAAGTACAATGCAATATCAGTTTTACCATTAAACAAGTCTGTCTCCAACCCCCAACTTAATTAAAAAGTTACAATTTAAAAAAAACTACAATAGTATAAGAAATATAATAATTATAAGGACAAAGTGGGCAGGATAGTATCTTGCTTGAGGCAAGTGGTTGGACTTGCTCAAGGGGGGGAGGGTGGTGAAGTTAAGGAAAGGCCTGCCAGAAGAGATCCATTTTTATGACCTTCTAATGCCGATCAGGGTGTGTAATATAGGACAGATCTCTTCCTGTCAAAGCCATTCCATAGTTGGGTCACAAGCTGATTTTTTAGGGCTTTGTAATGAAACCCTGAACCAAAAACCCATTAGGTGGTTTTTTATCTGATGGTTATGAATTATGGATGAAGCAACCATGTAAGACCACAAGAGGAAGAGAAAGGAAGAAAAAGATGGGGGGAGAAGATAGGAATAAAGGAAGGCCAGTCAATTCAAAGGGTAACAAAAAGGGTGTGATGAAACTGGTGGTGTCTCTCCTTCCCTTGTTTAGGAAAATGCTTATATCCATATCCAAGAACCCCTGTGTATCCCATGTTCTCGTTCTCTTTTTCACTAATAGAGAGTCAGACAGCGAAACCTGTCCATGGGAGGCTAACGAGTAATCCTGGCCATGGGTGTCAGACAGGTAAGTTGCAGGACAAGACAAGCTGAAACTGTAACCGCAAGCTGTCTTTCCATAGTGTCCTAAGCCTGGCCCATTGGTTTTCATAGGTGCTTTTCCTGACTCATTTGGCAAGAACCAGAACCTGCAGGGGGGGGACCTTTGAGATGAGGAGCGTTAGTAATCATGAGTGTTTGGAGTGGACAAACTTTAAGTCTTAGTGCGGTTTGAGGATGAGGAAAGAGGGTTGCATCTGACACTTTTGGGGGTGCTTTTAACACAGCGAATGGATTCACCTCATTTGCCCCCATTCGAGTTTTCTCTCTTTCAAGACAAATGAGGATTGCACTGTTGCTGGTGCAAAAAAGTTTCCTCCGATTTCTCCCTAGGAGTGAGAGAAACTAAACAGGCTGAGACATAATTGCGAGTAGGATGTTAGGGCTCATGATAGGTAGATTTTCTTGCACTTCACCTGAAACGTTAGGTGGATCACCCCCAGACATCCTATGTTACCTGCCGAGGGGGCTGGGACCATGGGACGTTAGCCAAGGGGGGTGGTGGGGTGTTTTGGGGTCCGGAACACCCCCCTTCTATTAGAAAAAGTGAATGGTGCAATGCTGGCTTGACAGCCGCACAAGAGAGCCCCATTATAATGGTGGGCACTTAGTCTGGACCGCCACCCCGCTTCCTAAAATCCTAGCTACGTCCCTGGGTGGGACTGCCAGCAGGGATGCCACTTGGCTCTTCCTTGCCGTTTCTTTAGGGTCTGCACTGTAGCTCAGGTAATGCGGTGTTGGCTTCATACCACTGCAACTTAGATATCTCTTTTAAGCTTGCTTCATGAAGCTAGTGAATGGAGGCTGGATTGATGCAGGAGAGTTGGAGGAAAAGCTTTTGGCCAAGGTAAGGGGCTAGACGCTCGTCATGGACTGTGATCCACAAAGGTAGGGAAATCCAAAGGGTTTTTCCTCTTTCCGCGGATTGTTTGACGAGAGCAGGTCCTCTTAATCTGAGGCGGCTAAGTATTCTCTTTCGTCTCAGGGGTGAAAGGCGATTAGAGGTATTGAGGCTGAATCGTGAGACACTCAGTGGATGACGCGAGAAGTCTAAATGCTTGGCTTCCATAGACTAAGCACTTCACTCGTGAGCGAACGTTGTTGGGTCAGACCATTTTCAGCAAGAGGAGGGAGAAAACCACCAGGAAATTCAAAACGTGACTTGGTCCAGAAGGTGTAGAGCTGCTACAAGACAGGGCTTGGGCAGAAGTCACAGTGGGGCTAGTATATAGGGATCTAAAACCCTTAAACCACACCATGCTTTTCTGTTATCTAGCTGGTCTTTTCTTCTGTGCATGGAGGAAGTCATTGGATATCTTTGCAATATCTTTCTACTTCAGAGGCTAAACTTTAAGTGTTACCAGATCAATGGTCCAAGTTTCTGGCCCCAGATGAGCGGCCTGCCTTCCATCGGGTGAGTTTGGTGGGTCCCTCTGCCTCTCTCTGGGGGTTTGGCTTTGCACATTCAAAGGGAAGATGCACGAAAACCAAAGGCATCTCTTCTTTCCCCCGCAGGACTGAAAGAGCGTGCGCTTCCATCTTGCGCCGTGGCTCCGCCCAAAGGATCCCAATCACACAGCCTTGAAGAGAGCCTACTATGTCTGCGCGAGGTTTGAGAAGGCCACCTGCACTTGCCTTCGGCTTAGAAACTTGCCTGCGGTGAAAGACAGGATGTCGTCTGCCACTGCGGACTTTGGGTTGGGACATGTTCCGATTCGGGGTGGGACCATTCCATGCGGTTCCGGCTCCAGGGTTAAAAAATTGTCCCATCCAGGTGTTGAGCTGCCTGTCCGGGTGAGGTTCCAGTAATGTGGACACAGTGCTGGCAACATTATGAGAAAGAAAGAGGTGAGCGCTAGCACCAAGCAAGGTCTGGATGGAGCGCTGGGGCTGTCAAAGAGCGTCCTGAGTCCAGATGTGATTTGAGGTGCTGGCTGGCGTTCAATCCGTGACTGCAAGAAAGCCAGCAGAAGAAGGAGGG
>NC_056526.1:191643686-191727833 GCF_019175285.1 Sceloporus undulatus | reverse complement strand
GCCTGCAAGCAAAGACGAGAGATGGTGATCGAGAGCCAGGGAAGAAGAAGGGACGCCATGGCTTCCCCCCCACTTGACCTCTGCCCTTTGCCCCTCACTCACTTTGACGAAGCCTTTGAACCCAGGCATGGTCAGCAGAGTCCAGGCCAAGGAGCCTCCCAGAAAGCAGCCTCTGGCCTCCAGAAGCCAACTGCTGTAGCAGGGCCTCTTCTGTTGGGTTCCAGAATGGAATCTGGGTTCCAGAGCACAGACGGAACCTTTCTGAAGGAAAACAAGACTAGAGGGTTGCTATGTCCTTCCTCTGCTGAATAGAAGCCCTGAACATGCTTCCAGAGGTTTCCCCTCCAAATTTAAAAACCACATCCCCTTCATCATAAACCTCCCTGAGGCCTCAAGGCCCTTCAATTCATCATTAGATCCATGTTTTGTGAGGATTTAGGGGGTCAATGCTGTTGAGGCCCTGCTGGGATTGGGACCTCTCTTTTGAGAAGGGCTCCCTGGATTTTGAGACCCTGATTAAAATTCCAAATAACTTTAACATTCATATTAAATATCAAAATTTAAATTTAAAAATGATCTTAAATTCAATTTATAAAGTTTAAGAAATAATTTTAAAATTTATATTGAATTTTAAAAATATTAAAAACAATTTAAATTAAAATAAATAATAATTACAACCTAATACTAAAACTTTTAATTAATTTTAAAGTTTATATTGAATTTCAAATTTTTAAAAAAGCAAGGGAAACCTTTGCGTCTTGGTCTTATGATTTGATGATTGTGTTTTGTATTTTGGCTCGCTTCCCTTTGCAAAGAGCTGCGTAAGGTTTTGGGTGGCCAGCCTTGCAGGGCTGTTGTTTTCTGGGGGTGGATTATGGGACCTTTGGGGCACATTTGGGAAACTGGAGGGAAATTCCCAAATGGAGGGAGAAAGTGGGATTTTCCCTTTCCCATCATGCTCAGCGAGGCTTCATCTGCATGGCCACACCCCCGGACGATTCCAGGAGGCGCCCAGCTAAAATCATAGGATCATAGAGTTGGAAGAGTCCCCAAGAAGGGCCCTGATCCACTCCAAGGCCCTCCTTCTGCCATGCAGGAACTCTCCATCAAAGCATCCCCATTGACAGATGGCCATCCAGCCTCTGCTTAAAGACAGCCTCCAAGGGAGGAGACTCTACCACAATCTCCAAATGGGGGTACAGCCCTCACTGTACCCCCATTTACAGCTATATAATTATTTCTATGTTTCCTTAAAGGGACATTTAACCCAACAGAACCTCCTGAAGACACTCCCTCAATGGAAAATGGTGGCGCCTCCTTCTTTGGAGGCCTTTAAACAGAGGCTGGAGGGACATCTCTCGAGGGTGCTTGGAATGTGTATTCCTGCATGGCGGAAGAAGGGGGTTGGACTGGATCAGGGCCCTTTTTGCAACTCCATGAGTCTATGAGGAGCACTGCAGAAAAGCAGCAGCAGCTGCGTACTTCAGTTCGGTTCATTCTAATATCAAGCCCCAGAACCACGTCTTTCCCACATCAGGAGCAACCTATGAGTCCAACATGATGGAGAGGAGGAGACACAACTTTTCTTTCACTTCCTATGGATTTCAGACCAACATGGGGCTCCTAGGTGCTGTTCCATTCTACCCTTAGCTGCCGACTGGCCATAGGGATGTGTGCAGTAGGTGCAACCAGTGAGTAGTCGGGGGATGGAGCCCTGTTGCTGCTGTGTAGGTGCTGTAGTACAAGATGTTGGATAACTCCTTGTCCCTTGCCCCAAGGGTCCCCAAAAGCACTACTCAGTGGCTGCTCCTAAACTGTGGAGGTCTTGGCCGCAGGAGGCTAAGTTGTTGTCCCAGACACAACCCAGTCTCCTTCCTTTTTATTTAGACTATCATAGAATCCTAGGCTTGGAAGGGACCCCAAGGGCCCTGATCCAGTCCAACCTCCACCTGCTATGCAGGAAGAAGACACAATCCCAGCCCTCCCTGTAACAGATGGCCCTCCAGCCACTGTTTAAAAACCTCCAAAGAGGACTCCACTCCTCTCCAAGGGAGCAGCGTCGTCCACTGTTGAACATCTCTTAGATTCAGGAAGTTCCTCCTAATGTTGAGCTGGAATCTCTTTTCCTGTAGCTTGCATCCATTGCTCTATTGTATCCTATTCTCTGGAGCAGCAGAAAACAAGCTTGCTCCCTCCTCACTATGCCAACCCTTCAAATACTGAAACAGGACTATCGTAGCACTTCCTAACCTTCTCTTCTCCAGGCTGAGCATTGCCAGCTCTGTCAGAAGGCTTGGCAGTTCCACACGTTTCACCATTTTGGCCGCCCTTCTCTGGACAATGTTTTAGTATTAACTGGTTTCCAAATAAGGGTTTTTTAACGGAAGTACTGTACTGTGCTTTTATCTTACTGTGTTTTTAAAAATCAGTGCTCCTAGCCTGAGCAGCCCAAGCTCAGCCCTGTAACATCTGACCATAGTGGCTATAATCCTCAGTTCTGCATCTCAGTCCTGCTTCATCCTCTCCATTTTCTGTGTCAGGTCTGGAAGTTCAAGCATGGACTCTCCCAACATGAACATAGGAAAGAGGCCACAATCGGAAGAGGATCAAGGGATGGCACTGCAATGGGATCCCGGCCAAAGGCTCTTCTCTGGCCCAGAAAGCCATGCACGACAAGCTGTAATTTTCCACGCAAGTCTCAGGGAACATCTTATCTTCCTCCACAAAAATGTTGTTTCTCTGGACTTGTGGGATTGGGGGTGACTTGCAGAGGTGAATACAATAGGCTTAGTAAGGCCCAGTGGCAAGAAAGGAGTTTAGACCGGGTTTTAAACCACTGAATATACAAAACAGCTTTGTGTTAACAGTTGGTTGAGTATTGCAGCAACGCAGGTGCGCTATTTTGGCATGTTAATGTGTGTGCAGGGAATGGAGGCTGGTGATGGGGAACAAAGACTCGTTCTAGAGAGAATAGGGCAGAGGCTGCATCTGTCCAGCCCCTGGAGTGTCAGTGGGGCAAGGGATCCCTGCCCCGTGGGTTTCAGGGCAACCCTTAAATGGAGCAATCCGACATAGTGGTCAATTCAGCTGGAACCTGCATTCTCTTACTGCTTCTAAAAGACACTCCAAGCTTGGAAAGATAGACATTCAGCATCTATCTATCCATCAATGGGCAGAAGGGTCTTACTGATCTAGCTCCGCATGAATACGTATTTCATAAATGTTAACTTATATTAACATGTATGTTCAAGTGCCTATTCCTATGCTAGCACTCCTCTCCCCACCCTCACTTTTTCCCCTCCTTTTCCCTAACTCCTTCCTTTGAAATTATACTTTTAATAATGGAGCTGCCCAAGTGGCCAAAGCCTTCTGGAGGAAAATGGTTCAATGCTTAGAAAGGCTCCCTTACAGTTCAGGCTAAAGCCCAGAGTCGTTGCTTGTGGCTCCTGTGTCAGTGGCATAGGGAATCCGCTCTAGGTTTTTGACCAAACCGGTGTCCATGAGAGCATGTGGTGGTGGGGAACTCATGCGCCTGTGGACATTGCTGGATCACAAGGGTCACTACTTTCAGACTAACAAGGATGTCTGTGTATTGCCCACCTCCCTTTCAGATGCCTCACAAGAGACTAAAACGACTGTCCCTGAGAAACTCCCGAAAGTTACAAAATCCTCTACTCAGAAGGGGAAAGAAAAGGTGAAACAATTGTTACCCCAGGGCAATAGCCCTCCTTCACACCTAGTCAACTTTTGATATCAACTTGTATTAAAAGGGATGTTTGGACACGTATCCACCAAAGGAGCCCCAATGCAAAGACAACAGGCTGCCCAAGTAAGGAAATCTGCCAGGCTTGGCTTGGGAGCACTAGTGTACATACACAGGACAGTTCCTTTTGGGGCTGGAATCTACATACTCCCTCCAGACAGGAGTGTGATGGTGCGCAATGCACCAGGGGTTCTTGCCAAAAGGTTGGGAATCAAAGGACACTTCCCACTGGAGATGACACCTCTTTGTGTCAGACCTTTGAATTGGTTGCCCTGCCATTTCCACAAACCCTAGGCCATTCTTCCTCCTGGAAAAGTCCAAACTCCTGAGAACGGTCTCAGAACATGTTTCCTCCTATAACATGTGGGGCAGCCCCAATTCAGTCTCAGCTGAGTTTAGACAGCCACCCTGTTTTCCCCTTAACCCCTGGGCACACGCAGGCCAACCAGGTCCAAGCTGAGGGATGAGCCAGATCCATCCGCTGCACCCGCAATTCAGAACTCTGTGCCTGAATCTAGTGAAGTGTCACCCGCTGCTACAACCCTCTGAAATCACTATCAGCAACCACCTTTTACATTGTTAGTTCTTGTGCGCATGTGTGAGCGAGTGTCTTCGGGTGAAAGTTGATTTTCCCTTGCCTAAACTGATTTGGAATCTGCAGTCTGCAGTGCTTAGTTTGGAACCACTCTTCTGTTGTTGTTGTTATGCACACTGAAGTCAATCATGGCAACCCTGTAGAGGAGACATCTCCAAGACTCTTTATGCTCCACTGCTCTGCTCAGGTCCTGCAAATTCATACCTGTGACTTCCTTAAAGGAGTCCATCCATTTAGCATGCGGCCTTCCTCTCTTAATGCTTTCCTAACATTATTGTTTTTCCCAGTAAGTCGTGTCTCCTCATCATGGGATGCCTCAGTCTAGTCAGCTTGGCTTCCAGAGATTTCTGGTTTGATCTGCTCTAGGGCCCATTTGTTTGACTTTTTGGCCCTCTTCTCCAGCCCCACATCATCTCCAATGAATTGATTCCTAGCCATTTCTCAACTGTCCATCGCTACCATCCATCCATGGCATACAGGGAATGCATGGCTTGTATGGTTCTAACTTTTCTTTCTGCTCAGTTGTATGTCTTTACATTTTAGGAGATTTTCTCGTTCTCCTCCGAGCTGCCCTCCCCATCTTAGTCTTCTTATGATTCTGACTGCGGTTCCCGTTATGATCAATATTTGATCCCAGGTATGAAAATACTTTTTTCCTATTTCTATTTCCTAATTTCAGGTTGCATCTGTGTAAATTTTCTGGGGTCATTAATATTTTGTTTTCTTTATGTTCAACCATAATCCTGGCCTTTGCACTTTCTCCTGATCGCTTCCTTAGTAGCTGTTCCAAGCCTGTGAGGTTTTTCATCTAGTAGCAGGGGTCATCTGCGTATCTCAGAGTGTTGGATATTCCTTCCCATTCTCATTCCTCCTTCTCTATGTCCATCCTGCTTCTTACAATATGTTTTCTCATACAAGAGATAGGGTGAGAGGATGCAGCATTGCCTGACCCCTTTGCCAATTGGGAACCATCTGTTTCTCCTCCTCTGCCGGTCCTGACAGTAGCCTCGTGTCCTGAGTAAAGACTCCTCATTAGGAACTAGCATAGACAAAAAAAATCTCATTCTATGAACTAAGTGTAAATTCCCCACTGAGTACAATTTGGTGGTTCCCCTCTCAGGACCCTAGCATCAGGTGAAGATTTTTCCTTGTTAGAAGATTAGTGTCTATAAGGGTGAGCAAAGCACCTCCCTTGGGACAGCAATGACACAATTCTTCTGGGATCAAACAGCCTACAACAGGACCAGAACGCCCGGTGGGGAAAGCCACAGACAGGTGAGAGACTAATACAATAAGAACATTTACTTAAACACTTCCAGCATCATTGCAAAGAGCAAGCAACGAAATTCATCCACACAATTTGATGTTTTTCAGCTGTAGGACAAAAGGGATACACACAACAGCTGCAAAAGTACAAAATAAAACATGGAACTGACTGGAACCCTAAAGAGTTTGCTGGAGAAGGCTCTTCCCCTCCCAGTGTCAACAGAACTCTGGCTTCTCCGCGTTCTTCTGCACCTCGTTCTTCTCCTCTCCTCCACAGCTTCACTCTTCATGAATTCTGCAGAAACGACACAGAAACGTTGGCAGGAAATGTTGACAGATTTCTTACACAATTGTTTTGGGCATGGAAAGAGCTTTAGTGCTGCATTTGTTTTGTTGTTCTAGTTCCCCTTCTCCAGCCTCCCATTGCAAAGACACAACCATGGGCTTCTGGAGTAGTGCCTGGGGAGTGCACTTTATGACAGGCAGAATGGACCGTAACTTGGGGAAGGGGACCTTCCAACAAGTCAGACATTTCCAGCAGGGAAACTTTCCCTCTTACACTACAATCCCAGTCTAAATGGACTGAGATAACCCAAATTTACTGGAAAGGGAAAACTAAAACATGATGTCTTGCTAAGCCAACTCCCCACAGATCAGAGGGGCAACAAGGGCCTTGGTGGAGATGGCTGGGGTGAAAGGGCGAGGGAGCCTCAAAATCACTACATTCCTTGTCTGGAGGTACAACTCTCCCATATAATGTGCTCCCTCATGCACTTTTTCCTCCCCCCCCCTAATTTTATGTCTCTTTCCCGCTATACTACTTCCCCCATTTTCTGTTTGTGTTTCCCCACTTCACTGTTTCTTCATCTCATCCTCCATTCCCTCGCTGTTTCTTTCCCACGTTGTCTGTTCAAACCTTTTCTTCTTTTGCTGTCCCCAACTTGTTGTGGACGTGGGCCCTGGGTATCCGCTGGGGTTTGGTTCAAGGGCCCTTCCGTGGATTTTCAGTCCCATAAATACTAGGATATATAAAATGGTTGGCCCTTACGCAAAATGTCAACAAGAAGTGTGCTTTTTGGAGTTTATAATTTAAAATATTTTCCAAGCTGTGATGCTTGAATCCAGGGATAAAGAATCCATGGATTGGAGGACATTACTCGGGTATTCCATCTGTTGTTCTCAGGAAGAGAGTGAATGAATGAATGAGAATGGAAACACAAGGGACGGGCGGAGGGAGGGGGGATAGTCCCAACCCACAGGAACCATTTTATGGTTCTGCATTCATAGTACTTTTTAGAACACAGAATAGAAAGCGGGGGATCGCACAACACTCCAATCTCTGCAATGCAGGAAATTCTGACCCGACAGCATTAAATTAGGTGGCCATCCCACCCTTCAGTAGTTGATAAATTTGCTAAATTAATAAATACAAGTGAGTTGGATAGCAGGTGCGAAAGTACATATAGATTAGCAGAGGAATAACTGCCCACTAATCTGACACAGGGATCAATTAATAAATGCCACAAAACCCAGCACTTGGGACAACACGCCTCCCCAGACAGACGGCAATGGCATCGTTTTGTAAGGGTCCCATTAGACCAGCACGGTCGTTGATGAATGGCAAAACAATTAGGGCCCTGATAGCTCTCTGACAGTCTCTGAACTGGGTTCAAAAAGCAAGAAGCCAACAGTATTTAAGAATTTATAATTCTCATATTGAAGCTGTGCAAGAGGAAAGTAAAAAAAATGACTACTCCATTTTTTCGGGTGAGCCTCAATGACAATGTTTTTCATAGATGCTTGCATCCACACAGAAACAGGTACAGATTTGACAGAAAAAGCCAGCCTTTGGAACAGGAAGTCAAACCTAAATAAATAAACAAACAAGCAAATAAGTCAAGGGACAGATGCACCAGTGAACAAATGCTAACACATAGTATGTGAAGACACCAAACCAGGTTAGTCTCTTAAACTACAAGGTCACTTTAGGACTAGGGTGGGATGCTGCTGGAGTGCAACTACTCCCATCATTCCTGAACTGCTGGCTAGAACTGAGTGTGGTTGTGGTCTGTCATCCGGCTCTAGCCTTATGCGTTTTTCCTGGGCAACAGGGCTGCCTCTCACTTTGGTGTGAAGAGCACCCAGGAAGGGAATTGGCATGCTCAGAATAAGGCCAACAAGGCTTAAGACAGGGGTGGGTCTTTATATGTAACCTGGAGTCAGGACATATTTCTGCACACTGCAAAGAGTGAGGTGTACAAATCCCAGACGTCCTCAATGGCTGCTGGCAGTGCAGACAGGCCGAGATGAGGGCAACCTTCCAAAATGCCTGATGGAAGTCTGAAAAAAACTGGCTTGCTTCCTCTGCTACTACGTGAAGTAACAGGCCGCTCCCACCTGTGTACATGGAACTGGAGCTGTAAGGAAATCAGACAAGACTGGCCACGTGTAGTCACTTCCTGATCACCTTTACCACATCTGTCTCAGGAAGTCAGTGTTACAGAAGGTCTGAAGGCTGTAAATCCAGGGGGCACCTTGGAAACGACACAATAGCCTGTTTAAATGCGTCAGCGATAATACCAATTTCATGCCGCAGAGTCCAAACGTGAATGATAGTTTTACGAGTATTCCCCATGGCTGATTACTTCCTTGGAAAATCAGATCAACGCAACTGGGGAGGTGGGGGTGGTACAACGGTTTTTTGGTTTGTGGTATGAAATGATTGGAGGGGAGGCTCTTGAGTTTAAAAATACGTTCAGCTTGGCTTGTGGGCTGGGCTTCTCCGAAGAATCTACTTTTCCCTCCGTTAGCCTCTGGCCGTTCAACCTCCCGAGGCAGTCAAATCTATCAAAGAAGGGGCATTTTCATCATTATAGTAGTACAATGGTAATTTGAGGCTGTGCAGAGAGTCATGTGGTATAAGTAGTTGTAAGTGCTGGACTATAACTCCAGGGGACCAGGGTTCAAATCCCCCCCCAGTCCCTGAAAACCCACTGGGTGACCTTAAGCACAGTCAACACTCTCCTCTCAGCCTCAGAGGAAGGCAAAAGCAAAACCATCTCAGACCAAAGGTTGCAGAAACTACTTTAGGGTCACCTAAATTGGGGAAGTGACTTGAAGGCACATAACACAGCTACGTATTTGAGTCTTAACCAACACATCTTGTGGGATTGACTAGCCACCCCAAGATCCACCACTGGATTCTGGCACAAAGGACACGTAACATCTATTCTGGCATTTAAACCTTCCCTAATGCAAACATGCACATAACATGCCATTACTGTTCACACACAACCCATGTGTGAGTTCACAGCCTGAACATCTGCAGGGTAGTTAGCCTATTTGAATGCAGATGTATACGCAGTAACCCCTCTCCCAAACCAAAACCCCATAAGTGTGAGCTTCTGACTTACAAGAAAATTGATACGCTTAGGTCTTCCTGACTCTAAATGGGAATCCAAGACTACCATCATATGCGTAGCAACCTGCTAGTTTTAATTATTATTTTGTATTTTAGCTGTATTTTATTCTTGACAACTGTCTTGACTATCCTTAGTGAAAAGCAGGATATAAATGTAATAAGTAAACCTATGGGACCGCACCATCTTCATTATCTGTACAGTTCCCTCAGGCACTCAGACATCTTCAGATACAAAATACAGCTGACATCCTTACAACAGTCCCATAAAGTATACAACAATTCTCATCTCTGCCTGCCTCCCAACCTCTCTCTCTCTCTCTCTCTCTCACACACACACACGAACTTCAGATATGAAGAACTGAGCCTGAATGCACTAGAGGACCTACAAATGCCTAAAGAAGTATTTTCTCTAGGGATCTCTAGGTCCTCCAGTGTGACTCTATGGTCAACTTCTGGCAAAGTCATGTTGGAGGACCTAGAGCAGTGATGGTGAACCTTTTACAGACCGAGTGCCCAAACTGCAACCCAGACCCCTCTAATTTATTGCAAAGTGCCACGTCCCTCTGGTTTTCTAGTAAGAAACTCTGGCAAACTCTGTGCTAGGGTGACAGCATGTGTGCCCACAGAGAAGGCTCTGAGTGCCACCTCTGGCACGCGTGCCATAAGTTCGCCATCACTGACCTAGAGATTCCTAGAGAGAACATATTAATCAAACTGGTGAATAATCAAATCCACAAAAGTCAAAGCCGCAAATGTGGAGGGCCAACTGTACAAACTGGTACGTCTCTATTTCTAGATCCTACCTCTCTCAGGCTTTTCAGAGGTCTGAGCTGGTGGTGTTTCACTGCTGCTTTCCAAAGTGGCTTCAGGAAGCTGGTCAGGATTCTGAGGGGGCAATTCAGCTCTTGCATCCGGTTCTTCAGCGACGGTTGTTTTACTGTCTTCCATGGAAACACACAGGTCTGGGGAAGATGTCTGCACGCCCTTTCCTGTTTTCTCCTCCTCCTGAGTGGATACTGAGCTTCCCTCAACTTCCATTTCAGCTGCTTCAGGTATGGCACTCTCTTCATGGCTCTCCACCTCTGTTTCAACAGAAAGCTCAGTTGGTTTGGTTGCTTTTTTTAGGATTTAAACTTTAGGTGCACTACAAAACATACTTCATCAGTAAGGAGTGGTGAATATCAAACAAAAAACAGCTTAAGAACTAAAATGTTTGTTCTATGCAGAAGAGGAGGCTTGAGACATTTGTCTTCCCAACATCAAACTGTTTTCCAGATTCTCTATTAAGCAAACCGATTCTGTTCAGAAAATCCTGCTAGTTTAGACTTGTCACTGCATTCTACTCTCATGATACACAGTTCTCAATCTCATCCCTACCTTGGGAACATTCCAAGCAAGCAAAGAAAAAGGGAGTATGCTGAGAGGACCCAGAAGGAGATCCAATTGGTAGTGACATCTAAACACCTAATAACACCCAGACATCTAACTAGTGACATCTAAACTAACCATCTATGTATGTGACCACATATTTAATCACCACTGATTTAATGGGTCTACTCTAGTTGGCACTAACAACTGGATTCAGCTCATGCATTTTGGCTTAAGTGGTGAAGGAGCACTGACCTACTCAATGACTACAGAAAGCTCCTGCTCAGAAACAAGGGAAAGGCCCATCCTATGCTTTCTGTACAATGGCCCCAGGTTTGACCCTTGACATTTCTTGTTAAAAAGGGTGTCCGTTAGCCAAAACTGAAGAAGACTCTTTTCTCCCCCACATCTTAGAGAAGTATTTTGCTTTAAAAGGGAAAATGTACGTTATTTTCTTTTTTATTCTCACACAATGTGTGGTGTAGTATGGTATGGTGTAGTGGTTTGACAAGAAGCGTTGGACAACAGTTCTGGAGACCAGGATTCAAATCCCCCCTCAGCCATGGAAATCTGCTGGGTGACCTTGGGCAAGTCACACTCTCTCAGCCTCAGAGGATGGCAATGGCAAACTCTCTCTGACAAAACATGACAGGCACTTTAAGTTGCAAATGACTGGCACGTAACAACAATGCATTCCCTGATATGGGTACAATACTTGGTAAGTACAAGTTTATGTAATGCCTGAATACTATCAACTGATAGTTGGACAGCATACTATGTTAAGTCTTATTCTTTTAGTTACATATATATGAATAGGACTGTGTAAGTGGGTTATATGATTACATACAGCTACGCAATATAGTCAAGACGGTCCGTCAAATCACAGCCTTAGTCCTCACTTCTGGCTGTAACTCAGCGGCCAATCTCTTGCTCTGTATGTAGAAGGCCCCAGGTTTGATCCTTAGCACCTCTTGTGAGAAGGATGTTGGTCAGCCAACATGAGGGATGACTTTTCCCTCCCTCAGACCAGTCGAAATAAACAGCACCGAATTGCAGGGCAACGGGTCTCTGTGCCGCCAATCCCATTACTTCGCTCTGCACTGACTGAGGAAGAATGTCAATGTTTTGACATTTCCTTTCTGCTGCTCTGCCAAGAAGCTCAAAGGACCACACACAGCCCCTTCTACCCCTCTTCACTTTAAAATCCCAATGACCCTGTGAGATGGAGGCTGGGCTGGGAGAGAGAGAGAGTGGATGGACCAAAGTCATCTGATGAGGAGATTCATGGCTGAGGAGAGATTTCAACCTGGGTGTCCCCTGCCCTGAGGACACCAACCTGCTGCCTTAACTGCAATCGTGTGAATACCTCACTGGCCAGAAAAATACTTTACTCCTTTTATATACGCTTGCCTAAATAGCCATTCTACCAGGTTGCAAGACAGAGAGAGAAAGAAAACAGGGTCACCATCAGCACCCCTGAGCAGCTTTGCCTCTCTCACAACTGCCATCCACCAAGCAGCGGCATCATGTAAGATTAAGAATCGGTGCCTGGGTGCCCAACTAGATGGTTGAATAAAAGAATATGTGTGTGTGTACATTTTCTGACCAGATGCTGTTCACCTTCTCAAGTCGCTGACTCCTCTTAAAACTAGTTCACATCCTACCTGCCAATGGCTGCTCAGAACTTGTGTCTGCTTCAAGCATCTTGCTTGTCTTCTCCAGATCTTCTCCCCCTTCATCCTTTCCTTTTTCTATGAAAGTGGTTTCCTGCCTCTCTATATCTGCAGCCTCTACAGCAAGGCTCTCTTTTTCAGGATCTTCTGTTGGAACCTCAGATGCCTCTTTTCCTTCAAGCGGTTTATCTGGACCATGCACTGCCTCTTCACCATGCGCTTCTAAAAGGCCACCATCTTGAATTCTGTTTTCTTTCAATGTGGGACAAGACTCCATGTCTCTTGCTGGTTCATCAACTGGTACTTCAGTCTCTTCTTCTTCTGGAACTGTTTGGGAAACTGACTCTTCTACATTTCTGTCACTAGAGATGTCATCTGTTTCCTCTTCCTCATCTTCAGTGCCAACTTCATCGACTGTAACAAAGTTAAGTTCCTCCTTCAAGCGATTGAAATCATCCAGGTAGTCTTCATCATCTTCTGTCACTTCATCCAAAGTCACTAATGGTTGGTCGTCACTATCTTCGTGGATCTCATCCACTGTCACAAGAGTGCTGGGATCTTCCGGCATCTGGGAAGACAGGAAATCCACTGGATCTTCTACAACCTGTTTCTCATGTTCCCCAGGTTTTAAGATCTCATCATCCTTGAAATCGGAAGGCTCATTTAAAGGGAGCACTTCCACCTCTCCAATTTCATCCACAGTTACTAAAGGCTCTGCTTTAAGATCAGGCTCGCTAGATTCTGACACAAAGGCATCCTTAACAGCCTCATGGACCATCAGGTCGTCCTGTTCAGATATCTCATCCAAAGTAACAAGTGACTGAGGATCTCTGATCACTTCATCAATCAGCTCTTCTTCCTCATTCACTTCATCCACAGTGACCAATGCCTGAGGATCAGGCATGGTTTCCAAAGATGGTTCTTCCTGGACCATCTCACCCTCGTCTTCACCAATTTCATCCAGCGTGACAAAGGAGACCTCACTCTCAACCACACGGGCTTCAGAGTCTTTGTCCTTCTTTCTCTTAGAACTGGGTTCATAAGAGGGATTCTTCCTTGTCAGATCTTTCCTTTTGCCTCTCACAGGGTTTCTCCTAGGCTGAGACGGAGACTCCACTTCATCTGTAACTTCATCCATTGTGACAAACTCATCCAAATTAAACGGAGAAAGCTCTTCTTCCTACAAAACAGGGAAAACAAAGTCAGGATTCTATCAAAAGCCAGAGGGACAACCAAAGTGAAGCGCAAGACAACTAGCAGGAAAGCGAAAGCTGCCATGGTTGTAAAGACATGCTCTAAAGTACTATGACTGTATCATGTAGGAACAGGGGTCCTCTGCACTTTGTGACAGGGAAGAGGAAGTCTGGTCCTCCAAATGTTGTTGGACTGTGAAGTCCCATTGGCCCAGATTGCATCGTCAACATTGAGGGATCATAGTAGCTACAGTCCAGCAACGTCTGGAAGATCACCAGTCTCCCATCTCTCCTTTACCTATTATTATTATTATTATTATTATTATTATTATTATTATTATTTCCTTGTCTAATGGAAAACCAGAATGTCTAATTTTTCTTGCTCCCTGATTGTAATAACTGTATAGCTGGTTCAGTACAGCTGGTTCACTTTTTTCCCATCACAATACAGACAAGACAAACCAAAAGTCATTCACCTTGGTGCCTTTCAATAAGAAAATCTAGGATATATATATTCCAGGATACAAGAAACTTTATTTGGCTGCTTGGTACTACAAGAGTGGGCCAAGTACAGCTGGTGGGCCACATGTGTACTTGGGCCCTTGGAGCACCCACAACTGCCCCATTTAAAAAACTTTGCCATGTTTTGGGCAATTTCACATAAAAATCAGCCAAAAGCATCCAAATACTGCTGCAAATGTGCAAGTCTGCTTTCTCCTACGCTCTTCAGAGCAACTCAACCCCATTAAAAATCTGAAATATCCACCTACCCCTCACAAAATAGCAGCTGGGAGTGATGTTACATCACTTTCCAGATGCCAAAACACAATGGAACAGCCTTCTGTGGGGAAGAGGAGAATACTCCTTATCCCTTCTGCAGTCTCTTATTCCTGGTTTATCCGTTTCAGGACTGTTTACTCACACACATATACACCCCCGTTGCATTTCTTCTCACAGAAGTAGATACAAAAGAGCTCCCTTTGAAAAATTCCCTAAGGAAAACCATTAATAATAATAATAGATTTATTTCTAGCCTGCCCTATCACAGAGAATCTGGGCAGGTTACAACAAGTAAAATACATCAAAGTTATAATAAAATCCAAAAAAGAAAAAAAATCAATCACTATGCCCTCCATTATTCTAGAAATGCTCCTTGAAATGCTCTTGACTGCAAAACTCGCTCATTGTTTGCTTTCTTACCTCTTTGGGCTTTGTGATGCTTTTTGAACTTCTAGTATTTCTTCCCGTAGATACCTGGAAGAAAAAAAGTTTCTAAAATGAGGAGGAAAAATTAAAAGTAGTATTCTAGCAAGCACATGATGTCCCACTTTAAACTAAGAGGGGACTGACTGCAATGCTATGCAAGTTGAGAACAACGCCCATCGTTTTAAAGATCCGGGTATTGAAAGCATCAGCAACAACTGTGGATAACCTACTTCTTTTCAGCAGCCATACATGTACAGTGGCCAGGATTGAAGACAGGAGGCATCACCTCACAACAGAGGAGACAGCGACAGCAAGAGACAGAATGAACAATACTTGCCCATTCCAAACTCCACCGCGAAGAAGTGCCACGCCACCCTCAGATTACCCAGCAGCAGCTACCATCCTTCAGATTCATCTGGGTAAAACCTTTGGAACCTGTGCATCCCTGGTACCTGAAGCAACTGCATGGTGCCAGTGCGGTTATTGACCCCACTTGATGCAGCAGCTTACAGGACGGGGAAAGGGGCCCAGCACAGGCTATCCCTGTACCTTTGTTTCAAGATCTGGAAGAAGCATCAAGGTTAGTTATGAGCCAGTGCTTTTGCCCTCCTCACCTTATTGCTGCTGCTGTCTCGCTTCAGGCTGGAGGATCTATTCTCTCGCTCTCGGGTCTGCTTGGGGATGCCCTTAGTTTCCACCTGGGCATCCTTCTCTTGCTGCGAAGAAGTCTTCCCATTCCCTAACTGAACAACAGTTACAACAGAACTTGTGCTCAGCTTAGATTTACTGCTATCCGGCAAATCTGATCTGCTGTTTGTAGACCTTTCCTGACTTGTTTTTTTTGACACCAGTTTCTTCTCAGCAGTTGCTTGGTTCCTGGTCCCTGGCTTTACGGCAGGCTTCTGTTCATCTTTTCTTCGTGTTGAAGCTCTTGTCCTTGTTACATTTGGTACAGAGATCACAGACTTTAGGATAGTTTTACAAGCAGAGGTAGCTTCCACGCTGGGTCCCGATTCTGCTGTGAGCATAGTAGGTTTACAAGATTCATCCGTTTCAGTTTGTCCTGGCCCTTTGCTCAGCTCTCCCTTGGGCAGAACTTGTTCTGGACTCTCTTCTTTCACATTCTTTTCAGGTTTCTCCTCCTTCACAGTTTCATTATTTGATGCCAGATCTTCGGTTTGCTTGTCTACAGTTGCTTCTGCCTTGGCCAACTGTAATTCAAGCTTCTCCTTTGTGTCTTCCTTCATTTCCACCACGACTGCGCCAGATTCCACCTCCATGGGCTGTTCAGTTGTAGAAAAATTGTTCTCAGATTCCTTGTCTAGCACTGTTTCACCCTCAGCGACAGCAGTTTCTGATGAATCTATTGATGCTTCAGTACTTTCTGCTTCTTTAGTTATCACCTTGTTTTCTGATAGCTGGTCACCACCTGACAGTTCCTCTGCAGGAGTTTCAGTAGATACCAGTGGAACTGTCTCAAGACCACCAGCATGGGTAGTTTCTCCTTCCACCGTCACAGGAGAGCCTGCCCCAATGCTTTCCTTCTGAGCCGCACTTGATAATTCTTCTGATGGTTTGCCAACAGGTGTGGCTAATTCTTCACTTGTGTTCTCTCCTGCAGATGTGGCTGCAGTTCCCTGCAACTCAGCATTAGAGTCTGCTGTGATCTTTTCTTCCTTCTCTGTGACGGATGGTAAAGCAAGGACTTCTTCAGACTTTACTTCAGATGACAGCAAATTAACTGGTAGATCAGGTGTGTCTGCTGCTCCAGTTCCAGTGTTTTCTTCTGGCATTTCAGTCTTCAATGGTTCTGAAACTGCTTCACACGCAATTCGTTCAATGCCTGAGTGTTCACTCTTGGCTTCTGGAATCTCAGCCTTCAGGTCGCAAGTGGATTCTTCCTTGGCCTCAACGGGCTTTGGCGAAGGAACGACAGATGGGTCCGCCACTCCTGATCCTTCGGGAATTGATTTCAACTCAGGGCTAAATACATTTAAAAAAACAGAATAAATCAAGCTATGTTGAGAACTCCACAGTTATCAATAACCTCTTGACGCCAATGGTTGGGTTTTCCTGAAGCACTAGAGGTTAGCATTGGGATATCTATCAACTAAACCGGCTTTACCATTCAGCCAAAGGTCAATTTACCTTGCTCAGCATGATAGGCATGTTTCTGTTATCTGAAGTGTGTCTCTGAAGGTACTATTTAACATGTGTGCCCTGTGGACCGCTGCACTGATTGGGCAGGGTCTAAGTTTCAGTCTGAAGACAGACAGAACACAGGTACACATAGAGGATATATGACTCTGTTTAAGTTAAAATTGATTTAATATTAGGATAGAAAAATGTTCTGATATTTTATCCACCTTCCTCTGGTTCCACTTCAGAGGTATGGGCACTTAGAAGATCGTTACCTAGAGAACTAAAACGAATCAAGTTAAGAACACAGGGAGTGGGAAAACCCACATAAAAACACATACTCGCTGAGCCTTCAGTCCCGATTTTATTTCAGCTTTCTAAAAGCTAGTTCTCAAAGTAAGCTACTTCAAGGAGACATTGTACAGGGCAATATTTGAGAGAACATTTCTATCTGACTGTAAGCACACCATTTTAGAGATCTGCTGGATCTGACTATGAGTCCATTTGGTTTGCAGCAATGGAGAAACCAGAAGTCTTCTGGAAGCTTACTGAGGTAGCAAAAGTGTCATCATTCCGGTTTTTTCACTGGAATAATATTCTAGATTATAGTGGAGTATTTCAAAGTTGGATTTCTTGTAATTCTATCTTGATGGCATAGGAAAAGATGATGCAGTATCACGTATCATTGCAGCAGAAAGATGATCTGGCATCCTATAACTTGCTAGGTGACAGAAGATGTCACTCTAAAGGCAACCTCTATCTAATACAAGCAGAACAGGGACAAATGTGGGGAATGTACTGTGGGACACAGAACTAAATAAAAGGAAAGCTGGAGAGGAGGTACAAACTGGTGTAAAACCTAACTACTTTTGTCAGGATGACAAAAGAGCAGCCAGCATAACCACTTACTGAAAGATGGCAGCTGACTGTCAAAACAGAAAGAGATTTCCAGAAGAATTTATCAGTCCTTTAAAAGGACTGCAAAGCAATAAAATGTATGCAAGAATGATTTTCTTTTTTCAGTTGAGGATCTGATTTCCAAGTCAAGCAAGAAAAGCCTGAATTCCATGGCCAGCAAAGAGGATGCACTTCTAAAAATCAGTGGCGTAAGTAGCACAAGTCATATTCTGATCCAGCTATGATGAAGCACAGTGGACATGCTCCAGAAATGAACTCAACAAAAATTTAAAACCTCTTGTCTTTTGACAGGAACCTTACAGTTGTGACTGCTAATTTGATGCAGCTCATCTTCAAGACATGGCTGATATTATAAAACTGTAGGAAGGCAAAAGAAAAATCCAGAATAATATACAATCATTTGGTATGGAGAGGCTGCAGCATAAATTAGGAACTGTTTTTAAGCTGTGGAAAATCTCCACCATCAGCTTTCAGAAGACAGCATTTTTCTTGGAGTGCTTCATTAGTCCCAGTAAACTGGGCTCTGTCTCTTTTGTGGTGAATTAAGCAGACAAATTTCCAAACACAGCCTTATGTCTGAAGTGCTGAAACAATACTCCACCTCTCTTCAACTAAGATGGAGTTTCATTCTATGCGATCTATCAGGAATAAAAAAAGCTATTAAAATCCATCTTTTATTTTTCTACAAGGAACGGAAGGAATGCACTAACAAAATACATCTGGGAATATAAGAATTCCCAGACTGTTTACTGGAAGGGAAAAGATAGTGTCTTGGTGGTTTGGATAATGTAAAAATGGAAACTCAAGAAGGCATTGGAAAATGCCTGAATTCAGAAAATAGAATTCCGCAAAGAAGATACAGAACTCTGTAGGACCAGGAAAAAAATAATTTAAGATTCTGTATCTAAGGTACAAAAACTTTAAACAAACATAATTCCTCTAGATTTAAGATATCAGCACAAGGGCACTTGTGAAATTGTGATCATTCCAGTGTGGCATATCTATGCTAAAGGCAGCAGGTGTAGTCTTGTGTCTTCTTCAAGAGCCTCAACAGCTTCTAGGCAACCCCTTTGCTAAAGAGCAAAGGCAGAGCCCTTCTCCACTCAAAGTTCAGCCAATCTTCTGTCATTTCAATCTGCTCTGGAAAAAGTGTAGTTGCTGAAACGTGGCTCCGTGGAAGGAGATGGACAAAGGGCATTCAGACACGCAGGGTCCACCACTTCATTCGGAAGATGAAGTGAACACACTTGTGCCATTTCCACTCCATAGTGACCAAACAACCAAATGCTGGAGGTATTTCAAGATTTCTTCACGTGTATCTGATCAACCCCCGAAAACAGAAATTTAGTTTCCACTTGTCACCCAATATAATAAGAGACAGGGAACAAGTCAAAAGAAAAGCCTACCTTGTTTTTGCACTCTGAAGCTTCTGCTTTTCCCCCCCTTTTCATCATGTTTGTACTTACACAACTGAGGAGCAATTTTATAACTGAATAGTGAGACTGTTCCATCATGAGCTTAAATTATTTAGTTGAAAGCAACAGCTTTGTAAGTATATCAACCATGGTGGTCTTTTCCTTAGAGAACAGCTCTTGTATAAAGGGCCAGAAATATGCATGAAGCTGACCTATAGAGGATTCAAGCAAAGCCAACTGGTAATAAACCTTCCCCAAATTCATATTGGAGTGGTTACACAAAGGCTTCCTTCTGGTGCAAAAAATCAGGTCTTTGCTTGAATAGAGTGGTGTGGGCATATGCACAATGTACACATACAATATTGGAAATGTGCGTTATGATTCTCTTGCATTTACATACTTGATAATCAAGCGGGATGAATTTGACAGATCAGTACTCTGAAAAAATGCCATTTTATTAGTTGGGAGATTATATATATATATATATATATATATATATATATATATATATATAATCCACAGCAGAAGAAATTAATCACCACAGGCGTAATTTTCAAGGGTTATTTGTTACACAGACAACATGTACTTCAAATAGACATGAAGGCTGAATAGCTACACAAACATCTTTAAGAAGACAAAAACAGAAGAAACTGGGGAAGAGATGTGCAAGTCAACCATTATTATGTACTGTGTCAACACTTGTCAGGATGCAATTTATATTTAGTATTTTTCTTGATGCATTTTACGCTGTTACTGGTCTCATCAAAGCATGTTTTGCTGCATTCAAATAGCATGGCACCCCCATGTAGCCTAATTTCAGAACCAAATGTGGATGGAGCAAGCTGTGAACTCCACAGTAAAAGATTTTTTAAAAGTCCCAGTCTCATCATATTTGGAAAGAGTCTGAAAACATTGACATTAAAAAACAAAACAAAACTCCCAGGACACATAGAAAGGCATGAACTACAGTATAGCAGAACAGTAAATAAAATGTGATTTCTCTGTGCTCCTCAGAAACCATCAGCCCAGAAACCTCAGAAGACCTGCTGTGTATGGTTCTTTCAATATCCCACTAGAGTCAATGGCAAACATTCTGGCTTAATGGAAGTGAACTACTCCTACACATTCAAAACACGGATTTGTTTTCTTTAGTTGCTCTTAGTGTATCACAAGTCCTCAATGGGGGAGGAGGATGAGAGAGACTCTGTCAGAGAGTTAAGTTACTGTAAATATTTCTTAACTGTTGTAAAATCAGAAGGGACAGCAAAGGCACACAGTAAGTCTTTTCTATTAAGTCAGATGTTTGAAAAGCACACACACTCACTCTCTCACACACAGACAAAACACAAACATATAAATAAGAATATAGCTGCTTCAAGTACTTCTAAAAAACCGTACCTCTCTTGGCCTGGTTCTTGCTTTTTCACCTCTTTCTTTACAACTTCAGCCTGTGAAAAAAGTAACACAGTTCTGAACATTTTAAACAATTCACAAGAGCATATCTCATCTACACAAACACACAGAAAAAAAGAGCACAACAAACAGACCCTACACTAGCTACACTCTCCAAATGGAAAACACAGTATTTCCCCTCCTTCTTTGTGAATTCCCCTTTTACTTGTTTGCTAGTGAACATGGGGCTGAGTTTCTGCACAGGGCCCGGAACAGGTACTTGTATGAGCTTTTTTAAACTGAAGACTAGCCTGAGGGACTGGGTTAGCAGGCAGTCTTCCCTCTCTCCCTTAAGGACAGACACTGCACTTTAATCTCTATTTCATGAGCTTCAACCCAGTGAGCCAGTCTGTAGTGGTTTGAGTGTTGGACTATTGACTCTGGAGACCAGGGTTGAAATCCCCGTTCAGCCACAGATACCCACTGGGTAATCTTGGACAAGTCACACACTCACAGCCTCAGAAAACCCTGTGATAAGGTCACCTTAAGTTGGAAACAACTTGAAGGCACACAACAACAACACCAAGCCCAGTCTAGTCTAGTGTTCTTCAGTCTTGATCAGGGACAGGGAAACTCGTGTCAGCCTGACGTTTTGGACTAACAACTGCCCTAAGCTCCAGTCAATAAGGCTAGTGGTTAGGGAGTATGGGAGCTGCAATCCAGGACATCTGCCTAACTCTGGGGCTAGATTTATTAGTGAAAGTAGATGCCCTTGAAGGGAGTTATCCAAGACCCCAGGAACTCAGTGGTAGTTTTCCCTGGGTTCCACAGGCCTCTGGCTTCATGTTTTACTCCCAAAAGAGAGAGAGGGAGCTCCCTTAGTAAGGAGGTGGGCAAAGTGTAGTCCCTCCAGCTGATGCAGAGATGAAATTCCCAGCATTCCTCACCACTGGCTAAGTCCAAGACCATTCTGGGAAACCTCTGAACACCAGAAAGTGAAGATAACAAGACAGAGGTATACATTCGACAACTATGGGGTAAAATGAGTACAAAGAGTTCCAACACATGTCCCTGACGGAGCCTAGTGGGCTATCAGGAGAGTACAACTTGCATGCAGAAAATATCATATGAAGAGCAGGTTTAAATTCAGAAGGAGGAGGAAAGTAGATAGGAGGAAGGAAAATCAACAATCTAAGATATGCAGATGACACCATAATACTAGGGGAAAGCATCATGGACTTGGAACAATTACTAAGGAAGGTCAGCAAAGAAATTGCAAAAGCAGGATTACTGCGGAACACAAAGAAAACAAAAATAATGACCATGGAGGATCTACATACATTCAACCTAGACAATGAGGAAATCAAAATAGTTAAAAAGATTTCCCGTACCTTGGGTCAAACATTTATCAGAAAGGAGACTGAAATCAAGAAATCAGACGAAGACTACGAATGGGAAGGGCAGCCATGAAAGAACTAGACAAGAAACTAAAGAGTAAAGATGCACAACTGAGCACTAAAATTAGGATCGGCCAAGCCATCCCATTTCCCGTCATCATAAAGGGATGTGAAAGTTCAACAGTGAAGAAAGTGGATAAAAAGAAAATCAACTCGTTTGAGATGTGGTGCTAGAGCTGAGTGCTGAGAATATTGTGGGCAACCAAAAAGACAAACAAACAGGTCCTTGAACAGAATAAGCCTGAACTCTCCCTGGAAGCCAAGATGATTAAAATGAGACTGTTGTACTTCGGCCACATCATAAGAAGGCATGAATGACAGGAAAAGACAATGATGATGGGAAAGATAGAAATGCAGCAGAAGGTGAGGAAGACAGCGTGCAAGACTGACAGACTTCATCAGGAAGATCACAGGCCTGAATGTACAAGACCTGAGCAGAGCAGTGGAGGATAAGGGGGCCTCAAGATGTCTCATCCACAGGGTCACCAGCAGTTGAGGTCAGCATGAGGGCTGCCAACCAGAACAATTCCTATCCTCCATGTAAGAAAACAGGTCTGGCTAGAAGCAGAGGGAAGGATCGTTGTTAAGAAAGTCTTAGAGGACTTTGAAGTGAAGTGAACCTTATTGCTAAAAGCTGTAAGCCATCGCAATTCCATGTATTTTTAAATAAAAGAGGCAGATGACAAAATCACATTGGACTGTGACCAGGTCAGAAGTCTACAAAGACTGACAAGCTACACACATCAGCCAGGGCTACAAGGCTATGGCTGTCCATTCAGGTCAGCTAAGATTTGGGGTGGATATTCTTCAGCAAGTTCACTCTGCAAGGACTGGGAATGTGTATGGAGATGTGTCCTGTCTCACCACCTTGACTGGAGACTAGTGGTTGCTGGGCCTTTGCACTGGAAGGTGTTAAACAGATGTCATACATGTTGAAGGATCTGAGCAAAAGCCCTTTCAAAGGGAAAACACTCATCTGCTCAACAATTTTTCTTGGGAATTACCCTTTACCTGAGAAGCTGGACCTTCACAGATTGCTCCTTTTAATCATACACTTAACACATATGAACATAAATTCTACAAGGAACACATGTTTAAGTCCTGTCAGAAAGCAAGACTGAACTGCAAACTTCTGCACAGTCCATTTCTTGGTCAGCCTATCAAATGATTATAAAAATTATGAACAGCGCTGCATTCAAGTTGATTTTTCAAAACCCTCCTCAGTACTAAAAACAGGACGAACAGACAAGGAGCATTTGACCAAACAAAATGCACTTACTGGCAAAGGCTCAACCTTTGGTGATCGTGAGAACGTTAACTGTGACTCTCCCAAACAGTAAGGATACCTTTTCAGGAAGCGGCACATGGAAGCAGCTGACTCAGCACTGTCCAGCTGAAGGATTGCCTGGGGAATTCAAATAGATATAAAAGAATGCATGGATTTCTGTAAAGAATACACTGGCATACACATAAATATTGTTGGTCAGATTCAGATGGATTCTTATCTCCCCTTTCTAAATAAATTGTTCCTAGGACTTTTATTGCTATCTGAAAGATGGAAAAATCTTTTCAAGGGAGCAGAACCCTCTTGAACTCCTCGCATCCCCACTGACCACTTCCCTCTTCCCTATACATAAAGATAGTTGAACTACATCTCTCCCAGAGGATTAGAACAGGAGCCAATGCAGCTGCACACAAAATTCACCTTATTCTTGTTTGTTATCACCATGTAGTGATCTACTCGTCCGAATCGAAGGCCAACACAAAGGATTTCAAGCTCCGAGTATCCCTTGTCTGGTAAGTTGCCTAGGTGCACAAACTGTGTATGTAGACTTTCTGTATTCACCTGAGCGGGGAGGAAAGACAGCACAAAAGATAAGCTTGAATTTGCAAAGCTTGCATGTTGCAAAGGGCACAACCATTTTCTGTATCTGAGGCTAGAATGCTGGTTTTTCCTCTTTCAACTTTCCAGGCAAATGACACGGCTTGATTTACTGTTTTGAGCCATCTGTTTTGTCTACAGCCCCTGGGCGTCATGAAGAAATGCTTGTCCTGCTACAGCTTGCTCTCCTCTAAAGGAAGCAACTATTGCTGGTTTCATCACCAAGACTTCATTTTTACAGCAACATCAAGACAGAGTTCCCTCCGATTACTACACCAAGCAGAGTAATTCAGTGCCAAACTAAGCTTTCTTGTACCATTTTTAAATTTCTAATAAAAATCTACTTTTAATATACAGAATCAAGTTCTGATAAAACAAGTGGCGGTTTTCTATTGAGACGTTCAAAGTCTTTCACAAATCAAGGAAAACATGGACCATTTCACTAATTTCATCCTGCCCTGGAGGCTCAGGCTGGATGTCTATAACTCACTAAGGACTGATTAGCAAAGTCTCTGTAACTTACCTTTGGATTGGAATCTTTAATCATAGTAATAAAAATAGCCTCCTAAAAAAGGAAAAACCAAGAGGATTTATATAGTGAACCAGAGTGTATTGTCTGCAGATTTATAAATTATACATCAAACACACCCAATTTAGCTGGATATAGTTTTCTTCTGTACAATAATTTTTTCAACCTTGGCCACACTTTGTGAATGCAATTCCTCCCCTCACACCCCCAATTTCTTCTCTTATAATGTATGTTATATATACAGTTCTATCCAGTGAAATTACCACACATCTCGATTGAAAGGGGCAATGAACACTTATATTACAGTATATCTTAGTCTTTAAGGAGCCACTACATTCTCAGCAAATATGCCTGATTCTGAAAGCATAAATTAGCAGTGTGCTAATGAATTCACTCTCTTTAGATTTGCAACTGCCCTTCTGATCATATATGCATTTAGAAGGTCATTTACAATACTGTTGGCAAATGACCATCTAACATTTATATCAAAAGGCACTCTGCTCTTCCAACTCCAGAGAGAACTCCACAAAATACCAGTTTGATGCATATGAATAAGTAGGTAGACAAAGCTCTCAATCAAATTACTATTCCAATCTAGAGCAGACTCACTGAGACAGCTAACTTCAGGAAACTGCTGACTTACTGTTTATCAACCGATTCAATGGGTCCACTCTAGCTGGGCCTAATGACTGGATTCTGGTAATAAACCTTGAGGACAGAACCTCAAACCTTCCTCTCTGGGACTGCTGCTTCTAGGCTTTGTATCAAGCCAGTTGTACTCAGCAAGAAACAGATCATGCAGTACTGCTTTCAGAATAATAATTTTTAAAAAGCGAGCAACAGCTAGAATCCTGTTCATAAAGCAAAAATGACTCCAAATGCATAATAAGGTTCTTAACAGTCCTATTTACCAACCTCATTTTTCAGGTCCTTGAATTCAGGAGCCAAGGTAATGCACAGCTGGTTCTTCTCCACCCACATTGGGAAACAGGTGTAAAATTTCACCATGGAGTCTGCTGATTTACGACTTATTTCTATGTATGCCTTTTGAAAAGGAAAGAAGCTATGTCAGCAGCCTAAAAATGATGGTCACTCTCCATGTGCTTATTCTATGATTCTCCCAAGTTACAGCAACATGCAGAATCATCTGTGGGCCTTATTATTTATTTATTGAATTTATATTTCCCCTTCCACCGCACAGGATCCAAGGTGGCCAAGAACTCCGTGAACATTAAGTAATACTAATTACGCAAAGAACCAGAAATATTCCCAATGCTCTGTCTGAACTTCTTGTGAGAACTGCTCAATACCTTCTTATGCGAAGACACAATTAAGACATCCTTCACTTTTCCAAAAGGCTTGGTTAAGTTAGAAATTTCATCCAGACTTAGCCCTGCCTCAGGCAGGCTAGAAACCACCACAACGCATGTCTCCTCTGCATCCTGGAAAACCAAAAAGGACACAAAATCAGAACCCTCAGTGAGGAGTTTTCACACAGAATTCACTAAGTGTTTCTTACATTCTCTGAATCGCGAGCTCAGATAAGAGAAATCCTAGCCCTTTCCAAGAACCTTTTGTGTGCAACTGAGGCAAGGCCTCTTCTCATTTGGGCAATGAGTCAATGTCAACCCAAAGTCAGCTAACAACAACAAGAGAAGTACTGCATGTATTTGAATCCCCAACTGCAGGTCTTTTTTCACTCTCAAAAATAACTCTGCGTCACCCTTGTGGTTTCAAATGTTTGAAAAGCATTTGCTCTATTCTCATTTCCCCTGAGAAATGAGAAAAAATCTCCATAGTTTTAATCTTCACTCATATGCAGGGAAAAAGACAATCTTGCCTTGAGAAAAGGAGAGCTATCTAGAAAAAACATACTCGCCCCTCCTTTCTCGCAGACTTGGGATCCACATTCTTGAGTACTCACAAAGGGGTGACCTCTGTTACTGTCAATGGGGCGCGTACTTGCAGGGGTGCGCTCGATTCAAGCCTATGGCACTCGAATATGTGTGAGTCTCTGTCTTCACAGGTGTGTGTGTGTGTGTGTGTATGTGTGTGTGTCCTGGAACAGATCCCATGCAAAAACAGAGGGTTGACTGTAATTGGAGACCTGACATCAATCACAACATTGAGTTGGGGAAAACAGTGGTGGTATTATTTTTAAGTTAAGAGATTGGTTAGTCTAAAAATTCAAAGAACCATGAAAGAAACACAGAATTATGCACCCATGTGCCAGCTTTTGTTGAAGGTAGTGGAATTTCTTGTCACCTCTGTTTTCCAACTACACAGTCTGATGTGCGTGGACAGCAGGTGGGAGCATCCTAATACAATACTCAGACAGACTAATGAAGCTGTGGCAGAATTCTCTGTAGAACGTGAAGATGTGGTTTCAGTTTGTATTTATTTAAAGGCACAATACACCAGAGGGAATTTACCTGGCTGGCCGATTCACTTGCTTCTGTACTTTTTACAGCCTCAGTTTTCTCTGTAAATTTGAACAAGAGGAAGAATGAGTTTACCATCACTGATGAGGACTCATTTTAAAAGCCAGAACACAGACTCTATCATTAGGAAGCCCCAACTTTAACTTACATTAGTCTTTCATGTTCAAGACAATGCAATGTACATGCAAACGTTAACCTCAGTTAAAACAATACTTTCAAAACAACGGCTTTCTAAACTACCAGGGTTAGGCAACATTTGAGTTAAGGGTTCATTTTCCTCAAGGGAAAGGAGTCAGGCGATAATCCTTTCTTTCTTTCATTCCACTCCCTCATACAAATAAGCTCACCAGCTCCACAAGCTACTCTTCAACGCTCCACCAAAACTCCCTAGACCTGATGTCTGCCCAAATTCTCTTGTCACTGCTGGAGAGCATTGATGCTCTTGCTTCTAAAGATGTGACCTCTTCTGCAGCTTCCCATAAAAATTCATTCCATTGCTGCTAGGAATGGCCACCACCTCTGCTGTTGCCTCCCACTGCTCCTAGGGACTGATGCCAGTGCCAAAGCTATGGTCTTTCCACCATCACCAAAGGTAGCTGATGCAGGGATCTTCTACCATCACCAAAGAAGCCCTATACCATCAGGTGGGCAAAAGAAGTAAGGAGCCAGCTAAGTGGGTATCACTGCACAGCCACAAAACAAGGCCTGGCCCTAGAACTAAAGTTCAGAGCAGACAGTTCTCCACTTGCCAACCCTCCAATACCAGAGGTGTTCTTTGCAGGTGATGGCAGGATGTACAGAAAGCTCCAAAGGGTTGCACTTAAGAAGGGGTCCATGCTTTAGTGATACCTGGGACAGGTGCAGGTTTGTCAGTTTCCTTGCTGGATTTGGATGGTTTCTTGGGGTCTACGATCTTGCTCTTTAAAGGTTTTTTGGCATCCTCAGCCTTCTTGGTATCCACAACTTTCTTGGTATCCACAACAGGCTTCTTTTGTTTCACGGCAGCCTTCTTGGTATCCACAACCTTTTTCTGACTTCCAGATGGTTTTGACTTCCCAGCTTTTTGAGTTTTTCCGGACTTCTTGTCACTGGCTTTTGCTGTGGTGAGACAATGCGTTTGTTTATAGGATTACAAAGGTTTATCAATATATTGCCACTGAATACAAGTATTGCTTGATTAGTCATGAGACCATGATTAGATGAAGTTAAGAATTCTCCAATTCAAAAATTTAGTTTTGGTAATACAACGTTTTGCCCAATGAAGGTAATATTAGCAGCTTAGGATGTCTGAGAAATGTAATGCTTCAAAAATGTTAAATCCTTATACTTTCTTTCCTCTCTGCAGCTGCAGCACTTGACTCTGGCATTCGCATCTATAAGCAAAAATGTCCAATACGAAGTAAAGACTGTCCTATTCCATCATACTTTTAATTGTTAAGGTTCTGCTATTTGAAAACTTTAATATCACTTGAATGTTTCATGATACAGTTCTGTCCCTATATAAAGCTCTACTATTTTTACCACACATCACTTTGAATACTGAGGAAGAGGATTTAATAAAAACAAATGCATTCATACAGGGTTAACATGTTTAGAATTTAAGTATAATTCAGCTATTAAATTAATATTTTCTTTTAAAATAACAACCAAAATCCATCAAAAGACATAGCTATGTTAACCTGGAAAATCAGTTGGCAAAGGGATCTTGTATTACCTTGGAGGCTAACTGAAAGAAAGAAGCTGGTAGCATGTACTTTCATATACTTGAGTCTACCTCTCTACCTCATGCATCTGAGGATGTACACTCAAGTCTACAAAAGCTCATGCTACCAGCTTCTTTCTTTCAGTTAAATCTCAAAGATGCTACAAGGTCTCTTTGCAACCCCAAAAATAGTAATGGTTGCCCTTGAAACATAGGAAGCTAAGCAATAAATAGACTCCCAAGTATGAGAGAGATTCTCTAAAGAATGAATGGGAACCTGTGACTGACTACACTTTAGGGAATGCTTTGTCAGGCAAATTCAATACTAAAGCCAAGGCACACTCTCTTGCAAACCCTGTTCCTGCAAAGTTAATGGTTGCCCAGATCCTTCCATCTTACACAACGGGAAGGATTTTCTCTAAGACACAAACTGCTGGAAATATAACCTGTCATTTGCCACATGTGGGGGGTGGTTACAACACCCAGGCACACTACAACAGATAAAGGGGAAAGTTGGGCAAAAGGAGAGAAAGGAGGTTAAGAAAGTTGGGGGGGCAGGGAACAGGACAGAAGGGGAAGAATGGAGTATGTAAAAGAGAACCAGGAGTGTGAACTGACTGCCCCAAAGAGAGGCCCAATTTGGGAGAGGAGCAGAGAGAAAACTGCCCTTCTGTGTTTACAGGTGTTTTGTATTTTGTGAAAAATATATTCTACTGGAGCAGGTAATGATGGGTTCAAGGAAAAGAGTTTGTGTTTCAGGGCTCAGCCGCAGCCTCACCCACCACCCCTTGTATTGAACTCAGTTATCTGAATTAAGCTATTTTTCCTTCAGCGTCGCCTTTTGGGATGCACACTGACACATCCACTACAGCTGTCACTTAGTGATGGCACTCACCACATCTTCATGAAACTCTGAATTTGCTCATGGGCCACATGGTTCTAAATCCATTTCAATCCAGTTTAAGGGCCAAGAACACCATGGCCTACGTTGGGAACTGCAAAGCGAGACTGCACAACTATGGGTTATTCTGGACGGCTCAGCGGTTTTCACTAACATTCATCATGGCATCCTTCTAGCCAGGAACAGAGGAATGGGATCTGGGGACAGGGCATTAAAGCAGAGTCACTCTGGACACCACATTTTGAGTGTTATTGGGGAATGCCCTTTTGATACATTGGCCTGTGGCGGGCTAAGCAACATCTGGGAATCCAGGAGCCATTTCTATCCCATCCCACTCCACCAAAATGAAAATTCTCAGAATAAAAATTTGTGTTCCCAGAAACCTCAGGGTTGTGCGATGTGCCCTCGAAATCTCCAGTTCTGCCTTATTCTGGCCACAAAAAGGCCCAGGAGGAGCAAAACAACATTTAGAGGCCAAATTATGCTTCTAAGACAATACAGCCTGTGGGCCATCCTTTGCCCATTCCTGGCCTATGGTCTCCCTCAGGGTCCTATTTTGTTCCCTATGCTATGAAGTAGCTACAAGAAACTACTGGGAAAGTCATTTGGGATCCTGAGGGCCTGTACCACTGATGTGCACTTGACCGCCAATTCTCTGCCTCTCTCTTTTTTCAGTCCTGTACCATTGCATGCAGATAATTTAGACTTCATTGAAATGGTTACAGACATGGAGATCTACTGAGTTACCAAAACAAAACACGAGGCTACTTTTTTAATGAAATGGAATTTGGGATGTTTTTGCTAGAATGTATTTATTTAAAATGAATATCCCTCAGCAAGCCGACATGTGGAAGGTACCACTTCACCAAACCCATCAACCTGAAAAAACACTAACCCAATCTTTTGGCAGCGTCCATATTGCTCAGCACATTCCTATTTGCTTGTGACCCTCCCCAATGCCTTTGCTCAAAGAGTGCCATAGCCAGAGAAGGAAAAATGAAACCCACCTCACTTTTATCTTACCATCTGCAGCTAAAAGAAAACAAGAATATAGGAAGGGGGGGGGGGGGGGAGGAACCAAATTTGACTCACTGACAGCAGTCTCTGGAACAGCTGCTTTGTCTGGTTTTACTGCAGGCTTAGTTTGGCTTTTCCTTTAAAAAGAAGAAAGTATATACTTTAACAATACAGCCATAGACCTGGAAGTAGAACAAGGAGTCAAAGGGCTGAGGAAGATCATTGCATGGACAAGATGATACATAGGCAGTACCACACTTACTTTGCGCTTGGAGGAGGTTTCTTCTGCACACTCTTCTCACTCTTCTCACTTTTTTTGTTCTGAAATTCAAAGAAAATCTTTATCATTCCCCAAAAGATAAGACTTCTTTTATGAACATGCGCATGCATACATACCTTGCTCCCATGAAGAAATTAAAGCATCTTTTCCCACGATTAAACATTAAAGCAAACAGCAGCTCTCAGATTCCTAACCACTAATATGCTCAGCTGGACATTATTTTTGTTTTGTTGTTTTTTAATGACAATTTACAGGTAAATATACAGCCTGATCATATAGTTTGTATTTACAAGGGGCTGCTGAAAAGTACTCAGTTACCTCCATGTCCCAAAATCTGAGCATAATTTTGTCACTGTCGCTTTAATAGTCTTTTGTATTATAAACTGCCAATTTGCAATTGTTAAAGTATTGTTTGTTGTTTGCTTATTTTATTCTATCTGGTATTACTATCTACTGTTATACGCATCTGGTATTTTTAGATTGTACACCACTGGCAGGTTTGATTATTCTTATCGATTTTATCCATCCTATGTACAGCGCTGTGCAAATTTACAGCACTTTATAAATAAAATATAATAATCATAATAGCAGGATCGTAGCTCTAATTTCTGGGTTTTTTTTCCAAGCCATTGATAGCACCATGTCAAGGAAAAGTGTGGCATTTTCAAGTGATGAACTCCTAAGCACTCATGAAATTCCTATTCCTGAATGAGTGACAAGTGTCAAGAAGTGTCAGCTTTCGGCAGGGGAGTTTTATAACCAAAAAATGTGGTAACATCTGGGAGACCTTCAACAGTGATCCATTCCTGAAACTGTTGAATGTATGGCTTGATTTTGGCAGATTGGCAATTCTCAGCTAAAACAATTGCTGGAACACTAGAGATTATTTTGGGAATGCATTGTTTCTATAATTCATGAGCAGCTGGCTATGCAGAAGCCTTCAGGAAATTGGGGAAGCGAGATGAGACAGTTAATCCAGGACTCTTTAACTTTCCTAATTAGAGATAATGTGCAGCAGCTGCATAGGAGAGAAATTTAAAGAGGTTTCTTCTGGTCTAGCTGAGGTTATATACCTATTCTGTCTGTCCTAACTAGACCTGCTTTATAAATAGCTGCTAGAGTTAACTTGATCGTTTGAACAACTAGGGAAGCTAGCATTTAGTCTGAATATCCAGAAAACTTCTCTCTGCAACAACTTAGGAGAACATTTTTACAGAAAAAAACCATAACCCTGACTAAGAATTTTCATCACTAAATCCATTCAATAATGTCAATTTCATAACTTAGATCATCACACTAGACTGTTGCAAAGAGAGATTTTCTGGATATTCAGACTAAATGCAAGCTTTCCTAGCAGTCCGCATGATCAAGTTAAAATAGCAGCTATTTTAAAAGCAGTTATACATAATACAAACAGAATTAAGTAGGATGAAATGTAAAATGTGGGCTAGACAAGGCAACTGTTACATGGATTTGTAATTGGTTGACTGGCCAAACCCAAGGATGGTCAGCAATGGCTCCTTTTTATCCAGGAGAGAAATGACTGGTGGGGTGTCCAGGGGGGCTCTGTCCTGGGCCCAGTGCTATTCAACATCTTTATCAATGACTTGGATGACAGAATTGGGAGCATACTTATCAAATTTGCAGATAATACCAAATTGGGAGGAACAGCTAATACCCCAGAGGACAGGATCAAGATTCAAAATGACCTGAATAGACTAGAAAGCCAAGCCAAAGCTATCAAAATGAAATTGAACAGGGAGAAATGTAAGGTATTGCACATAGGGCAGAAAAATAAAATGCACAGATATAGGATGGGGGACGCCTGGCTGAATGAGAGACTTATACAGTGGATCCTTGTTATATGTTGGGGTTTGGTTCCAAGATCCCCCGTGTATAACAAAATCTGTGTATGCTCAAGTCCCATTAAGTATAATGACAGAGCAAAATGGTGTCCCTTATAAAAAATGGAACATCAATGTAAATTTATACTTTTTTGGAACATTTTCAAACCGTGTATGCTTGAATCCGTGTATAAGAAGGGCCAACTGTATGTGTGAAAGGGATCTGGGAGTCCAAGCAGACCACAAGTTGAACATGAGTCAACTGTGCGATGCGGCAGCTAAAAAGGCCAGTGCACTTTTAGGCTGCATCAATAAAAGCATAGTGTCTAGATAAAGAGAAGTAATAGTGCCACTCTATTCTGCTTTGGTCAGGCCCCACCTGGAATATTGTGTCCAGTTCTGGGCACCAAAATTAAAAAAGGATATTGAGAAACTGGAGCGTGTCCAAAGGAGAGCGACTAAAATGCTGAAGGGTCTGGAAACCATAAAGACCTATGAGGAGAGATTTAGGGAGCTGGGGATGTTTAGCCTGGAGAAGAGAAGGTTCAGAGGTGATATGATAGCCCTGTTTAAATACTTGAAGGGATGTCATATTGAGGGGGGAACAAGCTTGTTTTCTGCTGCTCCAGAGAACAGGACCCAGTGGAGCAATGGCTGGAAGCTAAAGAGATTCCATCTCAACATTAGGAGGAACTTCCTGAGAGTAAGGGCTGTTTGACAGTGGAACACACTTCCTCAGAGAGTGATGGAGTCTCCTTCCTTAGAGGTCTTCAAACAGAGGCTGGATGGCCACCTGTCAGGGATGCTTTGACGGAGAGTTCCTGCATGGCAGGGGGTTGGAGTAGATGGCCCTTGTGGTCTCTTCCAACTCTATGATTCTATGAAGGATAGTACTACATGAACATTTCTCTTTCTTTTAAAATTTATCACTAATGTGAAGATGTATCCTTGTGGGCAAAAATTCTAGTCACACAGATACTCCTGGATTTGTTGTTGTGATGCACATTCAAGTCAAATCTCAATTAGGGTTCTAAAAATTTTCTTGACAAGATTTATCTTCCAGATGTTTGCCATTGCCTTCCTCTGAGGCTGAGAGAGTTGGATTTACCTACAGTCACCCAGTGGGTTTCCACTGTTCAGTGAGGATTTGAAACCTGGTCTCCTGGAGTTCTAACCCAACATACAAATCACAATATCACACACCTTAAATAAATACCAATCAACATTTAAACTGCCCCAGTATGTCTTTGCTTACCTGACTGGGAGACACTTTGGGCTTTTCTGCTACAGCTATTTTCACATGCTTCTTGTTAACCAGAACTGGAGCTGTTTCACCAAATTTGACAGCCGCTATCACTGCCTCCTTATAATTCATTTCAAGGTAGGCCTAATAGAAGAGAAGGGTTTTAAAAAACAACACACATCTGCTGTAGGAAGGGCAGTTTTGCTTTTCATTATCCTCTTTTAGAAAAGGAGTAACAGAGAACTGCCAAATGGGAACCAAGTGGACTGTGTTCCTGGAGACAGCAGGTAAATTTTCTTGCTTTTGAAACTGGTCTTGCAATGCATTTGTAACTAACAGTCCAGGATTCCTGCTAATAATCATATTCTAAAAACTTAAGAGGTCTTTACTAACAGGTTGAAGTTGACAAAACATCAACATTAATCCAGCAAAAATGCCAAGTTTAACCTTTAGCCACCTCACTTTTGGATTTTAATCACTTTTTCCGATATCTCCTCCCTCTGGGAAATAGAGGAATTTCCCAGCATTTAGGTTACTAACAGAAAAAAACATGCTTTTATAGTACATTTCTCTTAAAGTAAGCTTTCCTTGATGCAACATGGAAGCAGCTCTTAACAGAAAGTAGTGGAGAACCCAATAAAGGGAAAGGTTTTATCTTTCTAGAGATTAAGGCTTGATACCGACAGCCAAAATAAAGCTGCTTTGCAGGAATAGAGTGCAGCTTTGGTGCAGCTTCCAGACTCTTAGGATGCATGCATCATGTAAACACCCTACCTCCAAAGTGACTCGAAGCAGCTTTATTTTGGCTGTCTGTATAGAGCCTGAGTCTCTTTCTTATCTGAAATGCTTGGGGTGCGAGGTATTTAGGAATATCTGCATATACATAATAAGCTATCTTGGAGATGGGACCTAAGTCTAAACATGAAATTCATTTGTATCACATATTGTTCCATATATTCTTATACACATTGCCTGAAGGTCATTATATACACAGTATTTTTAATAATTTTGTGCATGAAACAAATGTTGTATACACTGAACCATTAGGAAGCAAAGGTGTCACTATCTCAGCTGTGGACATTTTTGGATTTTTGAGTATTCTGAATTTTGGAATTCTTGATAAGGGTAACTCAACTTGTTATCTTCATTTTGGAAGGAAAAAACAACAGGGCAAACCTCCTTGTACCAGGATATGAAAAAAACGGTACTGTAAGAAAAAATCCCAGACAGGCAGAGTTTGAAGTCCTGGTATTGAAAATAGAAATAAACAAAACAAAGGCACAAAGACAATCCCGCATGAGCCTGCATGGAAGACCCTGATTTGAATATATGCAGCTACTAGCTGTTCAAATACTACCAACTGCAATGTGACCTGCAGGGAAGATGAATTTATCATATAAATGTTGTACCAGAAACATAGTAAGTTACTTACCTCATTTTTAGAACGAAGCACTAAAATGTCACTGACTTTTCCAAAGGGCTGGACAATTTTTTTAATATCATGATCTGTATAGCCATCATCTGGTAAATCAGATATTCGAAGAACTGTGCCATAACTCCAGGCTTTCTCTGATAAAAGCTACAAATTAAAAATATTTTAAACCAACATTTTCATCCACTGAACTGATTTATGGGTTCTCGATCTCTCATATGCTGTCATGAGCACACAAACACACATTCAGTAAGAACTAAGATGATCCAAGTCATTTAAGAGCCACACAGAAAGGCAACAATGGATCAGGATTTCTTATTTGTTTCATCACATCCCTTGAAAACCAACCGAAATGTTTAGGGATGATATTTATGTAAAAAGACGTCTGATGATTCTATCGTATGGCATAACCAAAAGAAGGCAGGGATGGATTGTGTGAGCTGAACAATCTGGGATGCCCCCCTTGATGGCTCAAAGCTTGGACCATGAGGGCAGGGCACAGGTTTATTATTAAATAAATGCTTTGAGTCCCAGTTTTGGGGGGGAAGGGATACAAATGAATACAACAAATAGATAAAATAAATTATTTCAGAACAATAATGGCTTCTTCTCACAAAACAAAACAAAACAAAAAACCTTTCCCATTTTTTGTCCTATAAGGAAAAGCATGATGCCTCACTTGGGTACACTGTAGTAATGGCAGCCAAAACCCTTCGCCATCACCTTGACCTTACATTCAAAAAGAGAAAAATGTTACTGACCCGATTGTAAGGAACGGGGGTGCTTTTCTTTGGTTCCACTGCTGGTGCTTCCACAGCTTTCTTCTTCTCTTTCCCCTCGGCTGCTCGTCCTCCTTTGTTTGACCCACCAGCAGCTTCTGGACGCTTTGCTTTAGCATCTGATGAACCATGAGGAGATGGAGTTTCCTTCTTCGAAGACTTTGAAGGACTACTTAGCCTTTTTTTCACACTTCCAGGTGGCTTCCCTTGCTCTGCCGGCGTTCTCTTTGTTCCCAAACTCTCTCGGCTAGATGCGTGGTATGATTTCTGTTTATTGTACTGTTCAACAAAACGTGGCCCCAAACATTTCACCACAGCTTCAAAGGCCTCTTCTGGGGGGAAGGAAAAAAAGAACTCACTCTGTAAACTGTTTTGCTACACTCTGGAGTTTTAGTGTTGGCTGCAACAATAAAAAGGTCTAGAAACGATGTCCTCTGAGGAGCAGCTTAGGGAGCTGGGTCTGTTTAGACTAGAAAAGAGGAAGTTAAGGGGTGACATGACAGCCATGTTTAAAAATTGGAAGGAAATCATACTGAGGATGGAGCATCCTTCACTGATGAGTGGGGAGGGTACAGCTGCCCCTATTTGGAAACCTCAAGCCCTCTGACTCTACTTCACCTCCTCCACATCAAGGTGCAGGGGAGAAAAAGAGAGAGAAATTGCTCCTGTTTTTGAAAAAGTCTAAGATATCCCCAGGACCAACAGAGTACCTGGGAAATCCCCATCTCCTTATACTATCTAGAATCATTGCAGGATAAACTCATGACTACATGTGCCTTATCTTTTAAAAAAGCCAACGTAGCTGCTCACAGCCCCACAAAAAGGCAGAGGGAGACTCACAGCCCTTTAAACTTGAAGAGGATTCTTGCAACATGTAGCTTCTTTCCCATTATGATTCCACAGCAGGTGCTGATGGCGAGATCCAAGACACTCCCTCTACCTACAGAAAACTCATCTGCCACTACAGAAAATCCTGAGCAATTCCTCACCGGAGCAAGGAGGCATGCTTCCTGGCATCACTTCTTGCTCCTTCTTGTGCTCCTCAAAGAAATACCTGGCTGGGGATCACACTGGATACCCTTGAGCTTGCCTGTGCATTTAATAGTTGCATCCGCACTGCAGAAATAATCCGGTTTGACACTGTTTTAACTGCTGTGGCTCAGTGCTATGAATTCTGTGAACTGTAGTTTTGTGAGACATTTAGCCTTCTCTGTCAGAGATCCCTGGTGCTATTACAAACTACAAATCTCAGGATTCCACAGCAGTGAGCCATGGCAGCCAAAGTGGTGTCAAGCTGGATTATTTCTGCAGTGCAGATGCAACCTTAGAAGACAAAGTGATTCCTTGGTGGAGTCTAACACAGTTTCCCCCCCTGCAAGGACACCCAGTGTTTAGCTTTATTGCATGGCCACCTTCCCCATCCTGAATCACAGAACAGCTGCCTCAGATTTCTTGTACAACTACCAGAATTTGGGGGGCTTGAGTGTTTCCTTTGTGTGTACTACCAGGTTGAGCTTCTGCAGCCAGGCCTAATAATGGCCAGAAAAGAATAAAAACACCAGGGACTAAACCCAGAACTGAGTTCAAAGTCATCACATTCTGCTATCAGAGTCAAGCTTGACCTTCCCCAAGAAACTACAAAAGAAAATAACAAAAACAGAAGACTCAGTCCAAACATGAACTAACTGGCTTTGAAACTTTGCTTTCCCTGCACAGCACAGAATGCTAAAGGATGATGCTTTGCCAAGTCATTGCTACATTACAAAACAAATGCAGCATAAATCAGTAGACGATTAATCTCTTCTCTTTCCACTCAACCATGCACATTTTATTGCTTTCCCTTTTGGAATGAACAACAGAAATATCCACATGAAAAGAATTAGTGGTCCCTCCCCATCTGCTGGGGTTAGGGCTGAAGGATCCCTGTGAATGTGGAAAAACTGCAAATAAAAAACACTATTCTTTTTACCCAAGGAAATACCTCTCTAGGAATCGTCAGGTCCTCCAAGGCAACTCTAAGATCAGTATCTGCTAGAAGCTGATCACAGAATCATGCTGGAGGACCTACAAATGCCTAGAGCAGTGTTTTCTCTAGGAACTTCTAGGTTCTCCAGCACAACTCTATGATCAACCTCTACCAGGACCTAGTGATGCGCAGAGAGAACATATTAATCAAAACCACAATTAATCAAATCAGCAAAAGTCAAAGCTGCAGATCTGGAAGGCCAACTGTATCATGCAGCCAAATTTAAAGCAGGATAGTTGTTTAAAACAGAGGCTACATGAAATAAAAACTACAGCCTGAAGTTCCCACTGCTTTACCCAAGGATTCTGCATCTGTAACTAAAAGTTCTCTAACGTCCACCTTACCTGGAGAGCGAGATGATCTCCTTGGTCCTCTCTCTCGACTAAAAGACCTGCGAAAGCGTGAGCTGGTGGTCAAATGTCGCCGTGGAGACCTTGACCTATACCTAGGACTAGATAGTCGCCTTGGACTACGGCTCCGTGGCCTACTTCGACTGCGTGGCCTATTTGTTCTGTAACGCCTGGGGCTCCTGGATCGTGACCGACTCTGATGTCTGTAGCCAGAACTTGAGCGTCTTGAACGTTCGGGACTAAAACTGGTGGAACGTCGCCTGACGGAATGGTTCTCCTTTCTGTCGCTTTCCCTTCTACAAACAGAACATTTATTAAAGTAAAAAAGAATAAAGGCAACTATTAAACAGGTCAAACACTCATTCAGATGTTAGGAGAGGATAATAAGGAAGGAACAGTACAGTATAAGGGACCTAGGCTGCCTCTGCACTGCAGAAATAATGCAGTTTGTCACCACTTTAACTGCCATGGCACTATCCTACAGAAACTTGGGATTTGTAGTTTTGTGAGCTATTTAGCCTTCTCTATCAGAGAGCTCTGGTGCTAGATAAAACTACAAATCCCAGGATTCTGTACCATGGCTGTTAAAGTGGTGTGAACTGCATTATTTCTGCAGTGTAGCTGCAGCCTAGGTCCCTTATACGGTACTTTCTTTATTATCCTCTCCACAAGCAAAGAATAACTAGAATGAGTATCTTACCAGTCACAAATAGTTTTTTAGAAGATGAATTTGAAAAAGAAAAACAGTAAAGCTATCATTTTCTTTTTTTAAAGATAAATTGTACATCTACTGATTCTGGAAAGCAACATGAGCTTGAATGGAAGAAGCTAGGAATGAATGCCCCAGGATTACTGAAGTTAACTTAACCTAGATCTGGACTAAGAAAATTCTCACAAGGCATGGAAATCAGCAGGAGACAAGCCAGACAGTTTTAAAACCTTTAAGAAGGTGGAGACCACTCTATTCTTTTTTTTTTAAAGGCACTCTCAAAATCAACCATATTTTAAAGTTACCTTTTGGATGAAGAATGAGACTCTGGATTCCAGTCAGGATATCTGTTTTGAGAATAAAACTGTCAGTACAGGAAGCTAGCCAGTTACATTACTACTTGAACATTACATGCTGCATAGCATTTTCATAGTGGCATGTTTCTACAAACAATTACCTCCTTGACTGTCCACAGCAATGTGTCTGGATGTTGCAGGTACTGTCTAAGGCAGGGGTAGGCAACCTGCGGCCCGGATGCGGCCCGGCAAGGCCTTGGGACTGGACCCAACCTGGTCCTGCCGCTGATTGCCACTGAGGCCTTTGGCCTCTTGCGCGAGGGGCATGGTGGGGCAATTGTCTATAGAAGCCTCAGAAACATGCATTTATCTTAACAATTTTTAAAAAATCAGCAAATTTTTTCACGTGTCCTCCATTTTTTATAAAAAAAGTGTCCTCCATTTGAAAATTTGTCCTACATTTGTCCCGGTTTCTTTCTTTATTTAATTTTTTTTAAAAAATTATTTAATTATTTATTTTTTGGCTTCGGCCCCCCAGTTGTCTGAGGGACAGCAACCCGGCCCCCAGCTCAAAAAGGTTGCCTACCCTTGGTCTAAGGCCTCTCCTTTTAATCTGCACCATTAAATAAGACTTAGGCCCATTAAGGCCAGCATGGGGGCAGAGTTGGGACATAGCATCCCCACGAAGCATGCCCTAGCTCTGCCCCATGGCACTGAACCACACAGCGCACAACATCATGGCGCTCCTCCGGTGCTGTCTCTGCATGATGTAGCCCTGAAGGAGCACCGCCAAGCTGCGGCAAAGTGGCTATTGCGCACATTGCAGTGTGCAAAAAGGAACCATTTTTTGCGGCTCCTTCTTGCGCCCTGCAAAGGCCAGATCAGGGCTGCAACATACAGTTGCCATGGCCCCAATCTAGCTAGGAAAGGGGTGGCATCGCACTGCTTCTTAGGGGCTGTCTGTATAGCCCCTTAGAAACGTTTTAATAGACAAATAAGGAAATAACCATTTCCTCATTTCATGTCTACCCAAGGCTTTGCTTCTTTCTTCAAAGCAAGAATTGAAACAATTCCCTCCATGTTCTTTTCCTCTCTTCCACCCTTTCAATTTCCCTTCCTCTTAATGTCCCTCAACCCCTTCCTCACATGGGATCCCTATGGGTCATTCCCACACTCAAAGATTTATTGCTCCAGAACGCACTCTGGGAGGTGGCGTGGAGGGGTTTTGTACCATGTTTAGAGATCTCCAGATGGCAAAAACCAATTTGGCAAAAACCTCCACATGCTCTCATTCCCCCGACAGGCAAAGACTTTTAAATATATATATATATATATTGGCAGGCCTTTGGCTTTTAAACTGAAGGAGGCAGAAGTCCACATGCTAATGGTGTCTGCTGTGATTTAATCTTTTTTATAAGTACACTATGTTTTAAAAGTATGCTTTAAATGACTATAGCATTGTGTTTTTAACAGAATTGTTTAATGGCTTTTTAAAAAAACCTTTGAACAGAAATGTTTAGTTGTATACCATTTTGTTTTTAACTTGTTGTAAGCTGCTGTCGGCCCCACGTCAGGAGAAAGGAAGGAGAATAAACAAATAAATAAGAAAGGCAGAAAGAAAGAACACAAGAGACATCCTACAAAGTCTGGCAACCTGAACAGCAGGACAAGAATGCAACAGTCCTTCCTGTCTATGCTTATACACTGATATTGCAATCAATGTTAAAAACCCAGCACAATTGTGCTTTCTAGCCCTTGTCATAGACCAGGGGTAGGCAACCTACGGCCCATGGGCCGGATGTGGCCCGGCGAGGCCTTGGGACCGGCCCCAGCCCAGTCCTGCCGCCGATTGCCACCGGGGCCTTTTGGGGCCAATTGTCTATAGAAGCCTCAGAAACATGCATTTATATTAACATTTTTTAAAAAATCAGCAATTTTTCACGTGTCCTCCATTATTTTTAAAAGTCCTCCATTTGAAAATTTTGTCCTACATTTGTCCCAGTTTATTTATATATTTTTTAAAAAATTAAATTATTTCATTATTTATTTTTTGGCTTCGCCCCCCCCCCCCAGTTGTCTGAGGGACAGCAACCCGGCACTCGGCTCAAAAAGGTTGCCTACCCCTGTCATAGACAGTTACACACAGTTAGCTCTGTAGTGGGCCAGCAATGGTATAACAAAACATGTGTGACTCTTGTCAGATCAGTTTCCTTCCTGAACAGGAGTAAGCAAGCACACTAGGGGCACAAGTAACACTTAGATTATCAATGATGGGGCCAGAAGAATCCCCAACATATGAGTCATCTTAGTGTGTTTTCATAGGCACCGCTCCATCCAACACAAGCTGAACCCTCTCCTTATGTCAGCAGTAGTAACCAATCTTGCCTCATTTAAATTTCTGTTTGCTCAACCCCAGTTCACTGTGGATAATATGTAGTCCACATTTTAATCTCTGAAATGATTCTAGCCTCTTCTCACCTTTTAACTTTTAAAACTAATTCCCTAATCACTTGGAAATCCCCTCTTCTGAAATTGAACATGTCTATGTTGGACGCTGCAGGCATTTCCCGCTTGCACGCCCGCTGAAATGTCCCATTGGATGATCAGAACGGGAACATGCAAAATATAACTGAAACTCTAGTACCAGAGGCAGTATGCCTCCATGTATCATTTGTTGCTGGAGAATATAGGTGATGCTGAGAAAAGCATTAGGCCTGACCCAGAAGGGCTTTTCTTTTATTGTAATTACAGTATGACCCCCACATCTGCAGGATGGATATCTGCAGTTTCATTTATCCATATCCTAAAAAATATGTTCTCTCTAGGCATTTTCTAGGTCCTCCAGTGCGATTCTGTAGTATGCTTCTAGAGGAAGCTGACCACCAAGTTGTGCTGGAAGACCTAGAAATGCCTAGAGCGGTGTTCTCTAAAGGAATCACAAGGTCTTACAGCACCACTCTATGGGTGACTTACTCCTGAAGCCATTCAATTCAATAGGGTTCATGATTATCCATGGTTCTGTGTTTCCATGAATTTATCCCCCGCCTCACAGATACAGAGATCATACTGTATATGTAACCCACGTAAAAATGCAACATATTACTAAGCCAGGATTTCACAGCACTTATTCCCATCATCCACAGATGGGGAGTGTACACCAGCATAATGAGAGAATACCTTGCTGGTGAAGGGTGATTCACGAACACGATCCAGCCACTAAATTACATGGTATAAAACTATCAGAGCAGTAAAGCACAATGTACAAAATTCAGTGGTTCCTTGTTGTGAGCAGTCATTAAAACGAGCACATTAATAAAGCATGGGAATCACATGCAACACCACATGATCAGTGCACAAATCAAATGAGGCCTTACTGTTGGCGCAGCTGACGGCAACTCTCTATATGGGCTGAGGAATTCTGATGCTGAATCCAATCCTAGAGAAGGAAAGAAAGCAGCCACATATCATGGACAGAGCACTATCATTACTGAATTGTGGACAGATCCCCACTGCACTTATCTTTCACAATGCATTCATGTTTCAAGTACAAAATGGTGCATGCTTTTCACCTATCCCTCTCTTTATCCTCACAGCAATGCAGTAATATTCAGGTCTGTCTGAAATGAGTAAACAAAAACTCACCTTTTTGTTTCAAAAATACGATCCAGAAGGCAGTTTAGGAGATACACAATGAGAGAAATGTGAAGGGAACACATAACAAGCAATGGTGTTCTGAGGGGGTTCAAATTCGAGGCAAGTGGATTGCTGGCATCACGGCAGTAGGGTACTTTTAACACTGGCCCTGGAGGACCCATATGCTGATAGGAACACCACAGCGGTCACAAACACAACTGGCATGGTGCTACAGTGTGTTGCCTGGGACAGAGAAAGGCAATGCAACTCTGGCTGGCTGCTCCAGCAATCAAGTCTCCATTCAAACATAGTGCTATAGGATGAGCAGGGAGCACTAACAGGAGTAGGTGGGAAGGGACAGCAGCATTCATACTACAGAGCCATAATATTATATGTCATAAAACTCCTCTGCATAACTCTCATGCATTTTAAGTAAACTGAAGACGTTAAATGTTACAGAACTGAAGTACTGTGAGAGACCACTGATCGTGTACAAAGTCCTGGGGGGAAAAATCTGTTTTCTCCCATGACCATTAAAATATATTGTAAGATGCTGTCAGTCCCTACGCCCAAGATCCTGAAAGCCACAGAAATCACAAGACACCGTCTCAGCAGGACTTTGCTGTCCTCAACAGTCTGGAGACCAACAGGAAACGGCAGGGAGAAGAAGGCAGCGAGGGAGAGACTTTGCCCAGAAGAGGAGCATCTCTTGGAAGATTTCTTCTTCCTTTCTTTTCTACCAAGTATTAGATAATGGACCTGCAGGCAGGGAATGCCTTCTCTTTCCATTTATGTACAGTAAAATGCTTAGGAAAATCTTGCACATTTTAAAAGCATATAATCAAACTAACAACAAATATGTACAATTTCCCCTCTGGATCCATGGATTTTTTTTATCCTTGGATTCAAGCACTGACGGCTTGAAAATATTTTTAAAATACATGAATTCCAAAAATCAAACCTTGATTTTGCCATTTTTTATAAGGCACACAATTTTTGCTAAGCCACTGTATAAAATGGGACTTGAGCATCCGCGGATTTTGGTATTCTGGAAACAAACCTCAGCCAATAGCAAGGGGCCACTGTGTTATAATTCAAAACTCCGTCATATTATTCAGTTGAGCTTTCTGAGCCTATGGACTAGTGCTAGGAGCAAATAAAGACTGGAGCAAACTGATCACTTTAAGAGAAATATAACTATAATATATGTGGAAAAATGAACTTCTGGGAAAACTGAGTGCTACTTCCAAGGCTGTCATTTGGGGTAGAGTATTAGGAGGCAAATCCCAATGAACAAAAAGGATGAAGACTCACACTATAAAATAGTTAAAATTCAGTCCTTAATATGAATCACATACCTGAATATATTAACACGTCACCACATATTGTGTATTCTAGCTGCTGCAAGGCAAGAGGAGAAAATGCTACCTGTTCCAGGCCCTGGAAACGTGTGTAGATGTGTAGGCATATAATCTGAAGGCATGCAACTAACAGAAGTTTATGGAAATGCCATTTCATATCTATTTCAGAATTATCAGAGGCCTAAAAATATAATGAAACTTAGAAACGAAAATAAAATTGTTACTGAAAATCTCCATTTGTCTCAAGATTTCTAGCAACATCCTATTTCTGTGTTCCTGGGATCATCCCACTCCTTCAAATAAATAGTCTCGTTAAATGTTGATATCTGGCTTTATTTGTGACAGACAAGATGACAACCAGCAGTGCCTGTCCTCAATAGAGCTATATTTTTGAAGCAGTATAAAAAAGCAAATACAGTGGTACCTCGGGATACGAAATACCCAGGTTACGAAATTTTCGGGATACGAAAAAATCCCATAGGGAATTATTGTTTCGGGTTACGAATGTTTTTTTGGGTTACAAAAAAACTTTTGGTGCTTTTTTCGGCTTTTTCGCACGGAATCGCGGCTTTTCCCCATTAGCGCCTATGGCAATTCGGCTTACGAAGGCTTTTCGGGTTACGAAAGCGGCCGCGTTACGAATTAATTTCGTAACCCGAGGCACCACTGTACATTTATGGTCAGTGAGCTTTCTCATTGCTAATTTAAGGATCAGAGCAATTTAGCAGCACACAGGTCCCATGAGAAAAATTATGACACTTCCATTTCAATGAAGAGTGACTATAGTCCAAAACACAATGCAGAAATAATCCAGTTTGAAATCATTTTAATTGCCATGGCTCAGTGCTAGGGAACCCTGGGAATTGTAGTTTATTGTGGCACCAGAGCTCTCTGACAGAGAAGGCTCAATGTCTCACAGAACTACAGTTCCCAGATTTCTCTAGCATTGAGCCCAGGCAGTTAAAGTGCTCCCAGACTGGACTATTTCTGCAGTGTGTTTTGGACCCAACTTGCTCTAGATCTGACATTCTACCCTTTCCATCTATTCGTACCTATTTTCTCATGCAAGTAACCATTAATCTGCCAGTCTAAACTGACTAAACAGCTGGAGTAATATTTAAAGTTCTAAAATACACTGCCTGAAGCTGTAGTCCAAGTAAGCTTTCAGAGTCTGCCTTTATTCTGGGCCTTTAAAAGACTCAAGGCCCCTCAAAGAGCCTGCAAATGTCAGCTGCACCCAACAGCGGCTTTTGGCACTTCCAAGCCACTGGAATGAAAATCTGGTCATGCACATATGGATGTGTATGGACACAAACACAAATGCGCCCCATTGACCACATGCTATCCCCATGGGTCAATGCTGTTTTGCCCCCAAATAAACTCTAGGGGATATATGGGGCATTTTTGCTATGTTTTGGAGTCCTCGGGCCCCTGAAGGCATAACCCTTGCTGGTTATGACCTATAAAGCCCTCTATGGCTCAGGTCCATGCTATTTGGCAGACAGTTTTTCCTTGCATGAACTGCTTTGGCTCTAAGATCTTCAGGGGAGACTCTCCTCTTAGTCCCACCAGCATCACAAACACAGTTGGTGGGGACACAAGAGAAGAGGGCCTCCTCAGTGGCTGCCCTTGGATGCTAGGATTCCCAGAGAGACCAGAACAGCCTCTTCCTTCTTGTCCTTCTGCCGGCAGGTTAAAACCTTCTTATGCAGACAGGCTCTAAAACCAGGAGGTTTTTAAAGAACTGTCTTGGGTGCTGTGTTGTTTTAAAGTGTTTTAAACAGTTTTATCTTTTTAAACTGTATTTTACTCTTTTAACAAGCAATCTATTTTAATATTGTAATAATTTAATTCTATTTTAAGTTTCTATGCTTTTAACTGTACTGTTCTTTTAATATCGTGAGCTGCTCTGGGTCCCAGTTTTGGGGAAAGAGCGGGATACAAATAAATATAATAAACAGGCACAGAAGAGGAATTTCTAAAAATAGAGAGACTAGGAAGTGGCCCTGAAAGCCACATACTCTGAAAGGGCAAAAACATCACTCACATCCCTGGAACACGTTTGGCAGCAAGGAAAGAAATGATTATTCATTTTTAAAGGGGCCAGATAGCCCTCCAACTTCTCTTCAGCCCCCAATTGTTCAACACTTGCCCATCCAGTTTAGATGGCACTGCGGTGTAAGACAAGACAAGGTGCCCCAGCATTAGACCATGGCAGCACTGAGGACTGTGCAATCCTAAGCCACCCCTATTTATATTAAGGGCTTTAAACTACTGCTCCCTTGACACAGAGTAGTTCCTAATGGTTCTATTTGCTCTGTCAAGTCTGCAATCTCTAAATAATTAGTGGCTACAGCTGCAGAGGTTTCTTTAGAAACAGCCAGACATAACTGAAGCATACTGTCCAGATCAGACAAAGCATTTATTTCCAATCTTGTCGGTTGCTGGACATCTCAGGGAAATAAAGATCTAAGTCAATGCACAGGACACGCTGTGTATACATGTACGCAATGATCTGTGAGGAGAAAAATGACTCACCTTCAAATGTCTACATTCTACATTACAGAGAGAACACATATGTGGAAATATTCTCGGAGACGCTGCGTAGTAGTCGTTCATCATCGACGGTGTTGGCAGCCTCTTCATCTTCTGGGCATCTGCCTGTGTGAAAACTGGAAGCCAAGAGGCTTTCACCACACCGAAAGGAGACTTGATAGAACCGTCATCTTCTTTCTGGAACGTTTTCTGGCCACTGCTCGACCCAGATGGAGCATTAGGAAGATCAGCTCTGGATTCATGATGAATCCTGTCATGCCTGTTTACATCCCCAATTACTTCGGGTGCGAAAGGGGGCGGTGGCTGGTTCATGGTTGATATCATGGGTGGAGCAACAGATGGAGGAGGCAAAGCGTGCTGGACAACCGGAGGCATCACAGGCGGAGGTACCACAGGTGGCATCATGGGCACCGCCTTTCCAGCTGAAGGGAGGCATAATCCAGGTACCGTGTTGGAGGTATCCATGGGGAAAAAGGACTGGGAAGTCGGTGTGCTTCTCTGGAATCCCAGCTGTCTTATGACTTCTTCAACGGCACTCAACTGCTTACTAGTTATACCTCTGGGTGCAGCCATCATTGAGGCAGGCTGCATTGTCTGAAACCCTTTTACACTCCCTTCAGTTCGTACATCTGAGTTGTAGTCTCGGACTTCAAGGGGCCCTTCGGCATATCCGTACTTGCTTTCGTGCCCGTAATCAATTACCTTGCTCTTCACCATGGAACCACGGCTGTCATCACCATGAATGCTCTCCTTTTCTCTGCTCTGAGAAGGTAAACCAGGTAGCTGGTAAGTCACTTTGCGCATGCGGATGTCCCTCAAGATTAAAGGCATGTTTTCAGGTGTTAGCTGGTCATCAGGATAGCGACTAAGTTCTTCCAAGTCTTCATTAGATAAGCCAAAGCTCGCCAAGATACTTGAGGCGCTCTCATTTGTGTAATGGCCAGGAACGGTTGGGGGGTGCTCTGCCATCCTTCCTGCAGCAGGCTGGCTCTGACTATTATTTCCAGAGGAGAATGAGCCATCCCATCGAGGAGCACATCCTTCTTCTTTCTGTTGCTGCTCCATGTTCATTCTGTCTCCTGCTTGTCTAGGATCCATCCTGTGTTGAATGTCCTGAATGTTCGGCCTTGAAAATGCTGGCCTCATTTCCGCCCCCATGAATCTTTGGGGTATTCTGTGAGTAGGACTCGGTGGGAGCTGCTTCTGAAGGCCTCCCGGCCCAGGTCCTGGCCCCTGAAAAGGCCCACGTGGCATTGGGCCAGGTGCATTAGGCCCCCTTGGCCTGGGAGGCATGTTTCCTCTAGGGTTAAACATGGCAACTTTCAGGAACGCCTCATTTAGCAAAGCGTAAGATGCTATAGAGTGGTTTGAAGCAACCGAGTTCAACTGATGAAGAGCCAATTGTGTCTTAATGTGAGCAAGCTGCAAAGGAGGAGGGCCCAAGAGAAATGGGCTGCCAACACCAAGGTTCAGAGAATTCACAAGCGGCGCAAAACTTTCCAAGAACACCACAAAGCTGAAAGTTAAAACACACAAAAATTAGGTTACATTGATCTTTCAATCTACGGTTTAAGGTGGTTCTACTGCCTGCAGGGAAATGCTTGGAAAATTCATTGCTTTTTTAAAAAATGGCAACTCGTTTGAGCAAATGGAATAATTTATTTCAGCCATGGATCAATTTGTGGTTCTTACATAATTAGGCTGTTTATGTATCACAGCCTTTTCATCAAATAGCCTTTATACTTAACTCAAACGCCAAGTGAAGCAAAGGTTTTCAAACACTGAAAACCTTTGTGGCTTCATTATATCCTACCAGACTCTGAAGAGCCACTTACTTACAATGTCAAAAAGAAATACAAACTGCAATGCAAATACGTACCTAAGACTGAGTGTGCAACCCTCTAAATATTTACTAGCGCATAAGTTGCCTTGAATTCACAATTAAGTCAATACATACAGGCTTGCTCTATACAACCTGTTGTTTCTGACAGTTGCAGCAGCAGTGTTACCCCTGTGACCCAATTCACTATGAAATGAAGGGAACAAATCGCATGTACCATATACACCGGGCGATTAAAAAAGAAAGGGGCAAAACCGAGTAAGAACAGCTTGACTTGAGTACCATTCCTTTTGAATAACCCCAAAGCTGTGTCTAAGTCAACCACCGTCAGGAAGAAATATGGCATTTTTCTTGCCATGATTTTGGTTCCAGAACCTGGAGTCATGCTTGAAATATTTAATGGGTAAAGGTTATAATCTCAATGCAAATGATGGGCAATGCGCTCCAAGGATTAGATAGGAGCTTAAAGTGGTTGAGGAATATGGAATACCATTGATACAGTCCTGGGAGAGCTGGTCTAGTCAGAGTTGTATTAGGCCATGAGAGCATGGATTATATGGGGTGATGGTTTATTCATATGAATTTTGTAGTTTAGGTATTTAGTGTTGAAGATACAGGTAAGGTTATGCGTTATATATGGTTGAATATGATTTGATCAAGGTATTTGCAGGACTGTTACAACTGATGTTGTCCTAAGTTTGGATTTAACTGGTGGCACATGGTTAAATGCCTGTCCTGCAGCCACTCACTCAAAACCATTAGGTTGCGAGTTCAAGACCAGCAAAAGGGCTCAGGCTTGAACCCTTCTGTAAACAGCTACATATGTTTTCAGAGAAACCGCTTCACTTATTTCAGAACAGAAGGTACTTAAAAGATAATAAGAAGACATGATAAGTTTCAAGTAACAGAGAAGAGTAGACTGAATGAATACCTGCTACAACCCACTAAGTCATTCACCTGGGCTCCTGTCTTTTCCTTCAGTCCACAAAACAGCTGAACCTGAATTCATAGACACTCCCACAAACAATTTAAAAGGAGAACTCTTGCTCTGAGGAGAGCCAAAATTTAAAACCCTATTTTCAATTTCAGAATAGTGTAGATACATCCCCAAAGATTGCTTTATTTAAACTGGTGATCAATTAACTAATGATTCTATATGAACAAACAAGGGAACCAGGCAGAGAACAACATAATGCTTGTGGCAGCAGATATAATGCTTTAGATCTCTAGTATACTTATCTGTATGGATTATTTTGTGTTTCCTTACTGCGTTTAATATTATTGGAACAGTTATAAATGTCTTATTCTGAAACTGTTTGTAAAGCGCCAGTAAGTGTTCACTGATCTTTCTGTTCAGTTAGAGAAGAAGTGTGGAGGGCATTTCTGGGCTTCGTTCTCTAGGCTTATTGGAAGAGCCATGCCTTGCAACCGAAAAAACAACAGTTGGCCTATTACTCTGATGGCGTTTCTTTCTTTCTGGATCTTGGGATGTAAGCTTAGACTCTCCCGCCATTAAAACAGTAAAGCCTCCCAGGACTAATGCCTTCCTCTGGTCAAAGCTGTAACCTCCAGATTACTGACAACGGATTTGCAGAACTGAAAACTCTTCCAGACATTCAAATAAACAAACAAAACAGTGTTCTTTCCAGAAGAGGCACAAGACCATGACTTCTCACTGCCGTCCCAGGCAGTCGCATGAGGATTTCCCCTCCACCTCAAAGCAACCTAAAAGCATACAGATGCTGAGCACTGGGGCAAAAAGGAGGCCTCAGCCGTGCGCAGCCATTTCGTCACGTCGCCTCTTCCTTCCTGTGAGGCTGAGCAAAAAGCCCATGTTTGCAAGACCCAGCTATTCACAGTCCCTGAGCCAGCACAAAGGCATCTCTGAAAGGAGTGCCTCTGAGCGCATGCAGAGTGCATCTCACCGCCAGCACCATATGAGTAGCACCAGCCAATAGGTACAAGGAGGGGAGGATTTAACCTCAGGAGCTCAGAAGGCAGCCAAGGCAGTAGGAGCTCTGAGAAAGGAGTCAGGAGGCTGGGTATGTTCAGCTCGGAGGGAGAAAACACAGGTTCAGAGGAGAGATGAGAAACCCACTTTATCATATATTCCAATTCTACACAGAAAGGGGGAAAACCCATTATCTGACCATCCATTTGAAAAGAAGACATTCCAGTCTTGGGAAAAAGCAGGGTATAAATTCAGCCAGTAATACAAACAAATATATCAGGAGAGACGACTTAAGGACTTCAATCGTGGAGCTCATGTTCTCAGCTCTTTTCTCATTGTGCTATTATTAGAAAGCTAGATAAGTTCATATATGCATGAGTTAATTGTAGACCTTTCCATAAACTCAGATGGGAAACCGAGGCACTGAATACATCTGTCAAGCTCTCGGCATAAAGGATGAGGGCAGCTTGCTCACCTGGAAGAGTGTCTCTTCGCATGGCCATCTGCCCATTCAGACAAATGGTGACTCTGTGATTGGCAGAGACCATTCGGTGGGAAAATACTCCACCTGTCCATCGCAATCTCTTAGGAAAGAGACCTTCTTTTTCTATAAGCCCCAACAAACCCTCTGCTGTAAAACCAATAAACAGCATGGCCATCCTTGAATATCTGAAGCTGGATCCCTTCCTTCCTGCTGCTCCAGAGCCCAGGACAAGAACCCATGGATCCAGATTGCAAAGAGGGAAAGACAGAGAGGAGAACCTAACATGATGAAGGATTAACTTCCCAAAGTGAAGAGCTGCTTGAAGAAGTCTCAGCTACAGAGAAGGCAAAGAAAGACGGTTCTGCGCAGAGCCATGTGTCGGGATACACAGAGGCCATGAGAAAGAAACTAAGGGCCCAAACAGACAGGCCAAAATAAAGCTGCTTTGGGGCACTTGGGAGGCATGCTGTTTAAATGCTGCATGCTTCCTAAGAGGCCGGAAGCCGCGCCAAAGCCATGCTCCAGTGCTAAGGACTCAAGGGCAGCAAAGCCCCAAAGTGACCCAAACCAGCTTTATTTGGGTGCCAGGGCTGAGGACTCAGAAGGAAGCAAGGAGGAGGGTCTTTAGCTGGCAATGGCGTCCCAAGCCATGGGCCCCAGTCGCAGGGGAAGGGCGGTGTTAATGGTAACAACAACACGGATAACACTGATGGAAGTGCTCCGAGTGAGTCCCAATTGTGGGGGAGAGCAACAACAACACCGACATTGATGAAAGGGCTTTAAGTCCCAATTATGGGGGGAGAGCAGGATATTATTAAATAATAGTAATCACAACCATAATAATAACAATAAAGATGCTAAATATGGAAACGCTTCCAGCCAATTATGGAGGGAAAGCGGGATGCTAATATGGCTCATATAACAACAACAACAACAACAATAATAATATCTGATGATGATGATGATACTAATAGCATCAATAGTTATGGAACTGCAGAGTCCCAATTATTGGGGGGGAGCGGGACATTACCGATACTACTACTACTACTACTACTACTAATAATAATAATAATAATATCTAATAATAATAACAATAACAGTATCAATAACGCTGAGCCTCAATTAACGACAATGGTGAGCAATCCTAAAGGTATGATAGAAACAGGGCAGCGCGTCCTTCGAGGGGAGAAGGGCCCGGGGCGAAGAAGGCAACGCCAACCCCGCAGAGCAGGACGGGCGGAGAGGCCTCCTTGGCTTGCCTCCGCCATTTTGCCTCCGCCTCTTTACCTCAGCGCTTCCCTCGCGAAGACGACGACGGCGAGGAGGGCGCCCCGGCCTCCCTCCCTCTCTCCGCTCCTTCCTCTCCCTTTGGGTCCTTTCCTTTCCTTCCGACGCCAGGAACCGTCTCTCAGGGTCGCCGACGGAGGAAGGCCCGTCTTGACACAACGCGCATGCGCGGGAGGGCGAGGGGGCGAGAGCGCATGCGCGGCACGGCGAGAGAGCGCGCTCCGCTGACGCACGACAAGCCGCCAGTGAAGGGAAGCGCGGGGCCTTTCGTATTAATTGGGACTTCCCTCTCTGCGCATGCGCGTCGCAGGGGAAATTGGCCAAGGGAAGGAGGGAGAGAGGTATAGAGGGAACGGAGGCCCTGGGAGGCCAAAAAGGGGATTGAAGGCGGGCGAAACGCACGCGCATGCGCGGAAGGGTTTTCTCTGCCTCTGGTTCACTCCTAGGCCTCAAAATGGGAAATGTTAGAGATATACAGTATATATGTATATGTAGTACCTGTATAATATTATACTACATATACATATATACTGTATATCTCTAACATATATATATATATATATGGTTTTATATATACAGTATATGGTTTTTATCTAAATGATCTGATTCTTAAATTTATGCTGGTTTTTATAGGAATTTGGGATGTTAAATGATCCCATTTTTAAATTTATTCTAATTTTTTTATAGTTTTTGTAGGAATTTGGCGTCTTAAATGGTCTCATTTTTTAAAAATTTCTGCTGGTTTTTATAGGAATTTGGCTTCCTAATTATCTAATTTTTTAAAAAAAATTATGCTGGTTTTGATAGTTTTTATAGGAATGATCTAATATTTTAAATTTTTGAACAAGTTTTTAATTTATGCTGGATTTTATAGGAACTTGTCTTGCTAAATCCAAAAAACGAGCTGAGATTTGCTCCGTCGCATATAATTTCGCCCCTGGGTTTGCTTTTATTTCCCTGCGTTACAATGATGATGATGCTGCAAATATTGATTGTATTTTATTTATTGCATTATTTATTTATTCCTTTATTTATGGTATTTATATTCAGCCCTAATGGCTATCAGAGCGGCTTAGAATTATTGATTGATTGATTGATTGATACCCTTCTCTCCAGAAAAGCTCTCAGATCTGCAAATGTGACCAACTTTTCCTTCCCTGCGGCTCCATTGTTCTGCAAAAGGTTTACGTTTTCCTCATAGGTTTTTGCAAAGCACATTTAATTCACTGAGAAGGAGCACCAAAACCCACCCAAAAGCAGGGGAATAAACTGAACCGGAACGCCAGCGTCTGCGCTTCCAACCATTGAGTCTTAGTCTTATTAAAATGAATGAATTAAAAAAAGACTACTGGATTTCTTAAACCAAGTGGGAAAGAGCCCCCCGGACACCCCACCGGTCACTACGTCTGAGAAGTGTAGTTTTAGCCTTCTCTGCTTTTGAGCTCTGATGCCACAATAAACTACAGTTCCCTTGCGCTGAGCCAAGGCAGTGAAAGCAGTCTCAGACTGGATCATTTCTGCAGTATGCTTTAGAGACCCTTCTGAGGAAACCTGTTGCAACAGAGCTTCATTTTGAACAGACAAAGCGCCAGAAGCTTCCTTCATACAAAGCCCATCTTGTCCGGCCTCTTCGCACACAAGACGCCTTGCGACAAAGCCAGGGAATGCGTAAATAGCAGCTGCAGTTGGGACCAAGGGAGGAGAAGCTGCCAATGGGGTGGGTTGAGTTGTCCTCCAAAATGTTCAGGCGTAGCAGAAGGAAAAGCCAAGCAAGTTCTGGTGCCAGGAGAGGATGGCCTGACCCTGGGGAGGGAGCTCTTTTTGGGTAACATCTCCCCCGCAGACGGCAACCTGATCAGGTCAAAGGCTTTGCACCAGTTTCCTCATCAGTTCCTCCCACCTCCTCCGATTCCTGGGCTAGTCATAGTCAGAGTCATTGGATGAAGAGTCATCTGTTCTTTTGAATATGTTCCAGGCACACAGATTTTGTTTTGTTTTCCCCCCAAACAGATCAAAGATGATTAAAAGGAAAGTTTGCAGGAAAGATTCCCAGAATATAAACCACAGTGAGATTAAATCAGCTCAGTTCATCCTCTCCGCCTTCTTGCCAATTGCTAAATGCCAAGGTAAGGAGAGACGAAGGTCAGCAGATGCTGCAGAAGGAACAGGTTCAGACTTCAAAACCCTTGGCATTGCAAGCATCAAGGCGACTCAGGTTCCTAAACTCCAACTTCCGTCACCCACAGCACCTCCGGCTCCAAAATTAACTCCTTCCGATCCTAATTTGTCGCCTGCAGGAATCTGGAATGTCATTGAAACTGGAACATGGCGGTGTGCGCTTTGCTGCCGTCTTCTGCGCATATTGGCAGCCCCTCTTGTAATGCAAGCACCCAAGGAAACGGATCTCACCCAGAAGCCTGTGTGTGCTTTTAAGCAAGGTTCAAAGGCAAGTCAGCTGGAGAATCAAACTGGTTGTGGGAGGCGTTTACATCTGAGTCTCATATCTTTAAACTGAAAGTACTGTTCAGAGATATAGCTGTGTTAGTCTGGAGCACCTTTGAGACTGACTGAAAGAAAGGAGTTGGCAGCATGAACTTTCCTAGACTTAAGTCCACTTCCTCAGATGCATTTGGTGAAGTGGAAAGCCAAGGTCAGACCTGTATACCAAGGGTATGTCCCTGGTTTCCACTCCACTAAATCATCTGAGGAAGTAGACTTAAGTCCAAGAAAGCTCATGCTGCCAACTTCTCTTTTCAGTCAGTCTCAAAGGTGCTACAAGATCTCTCTACATACTGAAAGTCTTATGTTTAGCCTGGAGAAGAGACGACTGAGACGTGAAATGGTAACCATCTCTAAATAACGTAAGAGATACTTGCAGTGATGTATTCAAGTCTTTTGCTCCAAGTCTCAAGTCAATTGATACCCAGCCATGAAATAAAGAGACCAGACACATAAACTGGATGAATAAAGGGCCATTTATTTGACCTACATCCTGCTTAAAGCTAAGCACTTGAACTTCACCCTTAAATGTCAAAGTCTGATAAAGTTGCTTACAGTTAAAAAAGCCTGGTGCAGGTCCAGCTGAAGCCAGGTGTCAGTCCTAGACCTCCTCTTCAGTCTTCCCTTTGGGCACAAACACCGACCCTGGGGCAAATCCGATGAATCGGATTGCATCCTCAGAGAGTCCTAGGAAGGTAAACATAAAGCACTCTCCCCCAAACTCCCTCGAGTTTGTAAGGTTGAGCAAAGCCCCCATGTCTACCCCAAAGGCAGGTTCTTTCCCAGCTCCACGTCCCTCGACGCGTCTAAGCTGTCCCAGAGCCTTAACCTTTCACCACAAAGGGGTGCCAATGGTGCTACCAAATAGTTCTTTAACCCCATTTGGGCCACAGACAAAGGACAAATGTTGGCTTAGTCCCTTTCCCCCACCAGGCCATTCAATACTCCTTTCAACCCATTTTGAAAATCCCACAAAAAGAGCAAATTGCCCTCATCTGAAAGGTCAATCCCATTTGACTGGAACAACTCTGGGCATTTAAACAAGATTAAAGGGTGGTTAATTACAAAGCCAGACGTCTTTAATAGATAATTTCGAATTTCTCTATTAACCCGTTTCCTGGCGACATCCAATTTATGTGGACTACCTTTCCCTCGCCACAACTGCCGGGGCAAAATTTCAGACCAGATTAACTTTATGCCGGGCCACCGGTAACGTATGGTATCGAAATCTTGCCTGGCTTGGCAAACCAGGGCTTTTCCTTTCTCCAAACCAAGGTCGTTGCCACCAAGGTGTATCAGCAACACATCGGGTTGAGGGCCGACACGCTCCTCAAACAGCAACTTGAGCAGACCACTCCAGCGTAAGCGCCGTTTGCTCAACCATTCAACCGTGGCGATTTCGCTGAGACCAAGGTCAGCGCCCATCTGACTGTCTCGCGCCCGTCTCGCTGCCCAGTAGATCATATTGTGCCCGCAGATGAGGATGTGAATCCTATCAGAACGAACTCTGAAAACTAAAAGAAACAAGGGTCAAAGAATTTACTGTGTGGTAGGAGGCAGGGGCACAGAGTTCTTCATAGGGTTGGAAGAGACCACAAGGGTCCAATCCCATTCTGCCATGCTTGAACTCTCAATGAAAGCATATCCAACAGATGACCATCCAGCCACTCTTTAAAGACCTCCAAGGAAGGAGACTCCACCACAATCTCCGAGAAAGGAACGTGTTCCACTGCCAAACAGCCCTTACTCTCAGGAAGTTCCTTGTAATGTTGAGCTGGAATCCCTTTTACTGCAGTTTGCACCCATTGCTCCAGTTCTAGTCTCTGGAGCAGCCAAAAACAAGCTTGCTCCCTCCTCAATATGACAACTCTTCAAATATTTAAACAGGGCTATCTTATGACCTCTTAACCTTCTCTTCTCCAGGCTAAACATCCCCAGCTCCCTAAGTCATAGGGCATGGCTTCCAGACCCTTCACCATTTTAGTCGCTCTCCTTTGGACACATGGCTCCAGTTTCTCAATGTCCTTTCTGAATTGTGGCGCCCAGAACTGGACACAATATTCCAGGTGGGGCCTGACCAGAGCAGAATACAGTGGCACTATTACTTCTCTTGATCTAGAGACTATACTTTTGATGCAGCCTAAGATCGCATTGGCCTTTTTAGCTGCCGCATCGCACTGTTGACTCATGTTCAACTTGTGATCTACGTGGACTCCCAGATCCCTTTCACACGGATAAGTCTCTCGTTCATCCAAGTGTCACCCATCCTATATCTGTGCATTTCATTTTTCTGCCCTAAGTGCAGAACCTTTCATTTCTCTGTGTTGAATTTCATTTTGTTAGCTTTGGCCCAGCTTTCTAGTCTATTCAGGTCATTTTGAATCTTGATCCTGTCCTCTGGAGTATTAGCTATTCCTCCTAATTTGGTGTCATCTGCAAATTTGATAAGTATGCTCCCAATTCTGTCATCCAAGTCATTGATAAAGATGTTGAATAGCCCTGGCCCCAGGACAGAGCCCCACTGGACACCCCACTGGTCACTCCTCTCCAGGATGAAAAGGAGACATGGCTGAGCACCCTTTGGGTTCAGCCTTCTTAAAAGCTGAAGATTGCCATCTACCAATGCATTTGATATCTGTGCTCTCCAATCCCATGGCTGCGGCTGTGGAGTCCGCTCCAATTCGGAAAGGATTCATACCAAATTTAACCCCCTTTAGCCGAAGGTTAGCCAAAGCTTTAGCCGTCACAGTCCAAAACCAAAATTTTAGTCAGGGGTGAGTGGTCTACATGTTTAAACAAGGGGCCCGGAGTTCGACCACGAAGTGCCACATATTCTGCCAATGCCCGTACTGGGCAAAGATCGGCCATAATACAAGAATTTACAGTAATAGAAGTCCCTCTACCTTTTTGATTGGTCTTACACCTTCTAATCTGCAGTATAGCCGTCCGGCTAGTTAGGACCAAATCAGTAACTACAAATTCGAAATTTCATTTTTTGATGCAATGACCAACCCACTAATTATCAAACCCCCAAAGAAAGCCGTTGCATGAAACAAACTGGCCTTGGAAGGGGAGGAACCTAACAGTGCCCACTGTCCTTTAAGACCCTTGAGAATTTCTGGAGTGATGGGCCTCCTATCGTCATGACTAATGCCCCGAATCCTGGCCCAACCCTTCTAAGGTCTGGCCAATTCTAAAATCTGACGTATTATCAACTAACCCCTGGGCTTTGGTGGCAAAGGCTAAGGCTGACAATTTGTCCCTAATGGTCTGTGGTGTTAGCCGCTTGTTGGGTAAACAGACACAGATTTGCAAACAGTGTTCTACTCATGGCTTAAACCATGTGCAAGATGAAACTTCTCAAAGGCCTTGCAGGCTTTCCTATAATTGGACCGTATGTTGTCAGAAAGCGAAGCGCTCATCGCCTTTGCCACCTCACCCTTCCAAGTGTCCAAAGATCTTCTGGCATCGCTGTTGGGCGGAGATCCAACTCTGGAGCCAGCTGTCTGGAACGACACATCTGCCGGGAAGCCATTTGCGCTGCCGCGAAGCTGAATGCGCCCTCAATGGGCGCAAGCCAGGCCCCAGATGGGGCTGGAAGGGCCAGTGCATTCAAGTCTTTTGCTCCAAGTCTCAAGTCAAGTGTCTTTGAGTCTCAAGTCTTTGAAAGATACTTTCAAGTCAAGTCACAAGTTGAGTCTCAAGTCTGGAAACCTTCGTTAAATTTAATTTTCACATCCAGTATCATCATCGTTTTTTTTATTTGCATTCTTCCTTCATGAATATCTTGTAAAAATTTAGAACTTGTCTATAAAGATATATTTCCCATTTGCCTTAAGAACCGGTATTGTTAAATATTTTCTATCTGTTCTTTTCATATTGTTTTATCCCAACAGTTTAGCCATGATCCATCGTAATATACATTGTGCTCCACGCTTAATTATTTTTCTCACCCGTTATTTGCCAGACTGATATTTCTACATTTAATCATGTTTCTATGATTACTAGTTTTCTGTGTATTCCATCTTTCTTTAATTCCCAGTCTTCATTTCACTTCATCTAAGTGACCTTTCATTTATTTGTTCCGTTGTTTTCAATAATTTTGCGCATGAAGCCAAGTTTGTGTAGAATGAACCGTCAGAAAGCAAAAGTGCCACTGTCCCAAAGAGTTTTCATAATGCACAGTAGTCTTTATAATTCTTCTCTGAGAGGTATGTTTTTCAATTGCTTTTTAATTCTAATGTATATTTTAACTTCGTTTTTTATATTTTAACCCTTGAATGTTTTCAGGTTAGGGATGCAGAATTTTTTTTAATTAATCGTTATTAAAATTTAAAAATGATATAATATAACATTCAATAATATACTATTACAATATACCACTTCTGTAACTGATCTCTTCTTACTATTTGGTATCCTCCCATTGTTTAATTTACCCTTTCTTTCTCCTTTTTCATTTCTGGCTTTATCTTTTTCATTCCTATTTCTTGCTACGTGACATTATTCTCTATCAACTCGTCTTTTAGGATCCAAACCTTATTCTCTAACAACTTTTCCTTTATATCCCAAAACTCAGTCCAATTATTTTCCTTTTCTATTTTACTTGTAGGTTTCTCATTTATCAAGTTTGTTAATATATCCGTCTCTCTTAGTCCCATAATCCTCCGAAGCCTCTCCTCAATGCTTGGGATATATTCGAATTTCCAGTTTTTGCCAACAATAATAATTTCTCTGTCTCTGTCCCCAAAAAGGAAGTCATGTTTAATAAATATAATTTATTAATTTATTTCTGGCATTTCCATTTGGTTAGGGATGCAGCATTTTATCAACGTTTTATTCATTTTGAGTCCCAAGGCTCAGGGAAAAAAGGGAAGATTAAAATGATTTTTGTCAATCGCAGGGGCCAGAAAGGCCATGCCCTCCTTAGACAGTTTTCTTCCTCCTTCTGCTGGGACTGAAGACAAACATCCAGCATGCAAAAGGTAAAAAGAAAGAGCCATGCCACCGAGCTAAACTTATCAAGTAAGAAAAGAGAGGAGCAAATGCAACTGGTGCCGTTGGAAAGAAGATAATGCCACGAAATGGAGGGAAATGTATGCTTCTTGGATGCCTTCCTTCTGCGGCTACTGCTCTCCCTTCTTTGCTCTTTCGCCTTCCCTCTTCGCCTGGCCCTCCATTCATCATCACTTCAGGCGCCTCCTGCTTCCTTGCATTAAATCAACTTGACTAAATGGTTTTCACCAGCTGGTCCTTAAAGAGCAGCAAGACATCTGCATTCAGCTCTCAAAGGCTATCATGACAGGAGGAATCCCAATGGATACTTAGGATTCAAAGATACAGCCGTGTTAGTCTGTAGAATCAGTACATAGAGAGATCTTGCAGCACCTTTCAGACTAATTGAATGAAATAAGTTGGCAGCATGAGCTTTCATACACTTAGGTCTACTTCCTCAGATGTATTTGGGGATGGGCTATGGAAGCTCATGCTGCCAACTTCTTTCTTTCTCGATGCTGCCCCTTTGATCGCTGGATCGTGGCCCTGGTCTGACATTTTTTTTCCAGCCCCCCAAAAAGCAGCAAAATGCCGTTCCTTTTTGGGGCAGAAAAAAGCTGACCTTTCTGCCGTGGCAGCGCCTTTTTGGCGCTCCTGCAGCATGCAGTGTATAAACGCCACACTGCCAGAGCGCCACAATCTGGGTGGATGGCATGACACAGGCTTGGAGGTGGCGTCAGGGCATGTGTCATCCAAACACCACATCCCTACGCTGCCCCCTGGCCGGTGTATTAAATCTGTGTGTTTTGCTAGTCTCAAAGGTGCTACATGATCTCTGTACATACTGGATAAAATCATAGACTCATGGTGTTGGAAGAGACCAAAAGGGCCATCCATCCAACCCCATTCTGCCATGCAGGAACTCTCAATCAAAGCATCCCCGACAGAGGGTCATCCAGCCTCTGCTTAAAGACCTCCAAGGAAGGAGACTCCACTACACTCCGACCAAAGAGTGTGTTCCACTGTCGAATAGCCCTTACTGTCAGGAAGTTCCTCCTAATGAGCTGGAATCTCTTTTCCTGGAGCTTGCATCCATTGTTCCGGATCCTAGTCTCTGGAGCAGCAGAAAACAAGCTTGCTCCCTCCTCAATATGACATTCCTTCAAATATTTAAACAGGGCGATCATATCACCTCTTAACTTAGCTAGTCTACTTAGCTAGTTTTCCACCAGTGTTTTGAAAAGCACTCCTTCCACTCACCAGGGGTTTCTCTAATCCCCCTTTAAAACCATCAAAGCCAGTTACCTTCCTCACATCTTGCTGGAAAGGGACAGTGCCTCCCTGCAATCCGCTATCCATGCACTTAAAGACATTGCTTGAGATCTGGTGAGAAAGAAGGGGGTAAGAATAGGATATACCCTCCCTGATACATCCAAATCATAGACTTCTATGATCACTTGCATCCAAGTTTGCCTGTCCTCCTCCTTGAGGATGCATGCACCCCAGTTTTTGCTCAGGCCACATCCTGGGATAGTGGCAGTCTATCCCTCCTCTTTTAGTCCTTAGATCTGGCTGAGTTCTTCTTCCTGTTTGACATCTCTATGTATTACCTGTTTATTCAGGCAACTGCAGCCTGTTTCCCTTCAGTCTATTGCTACCTCTAGAAAAAACATCATCACAAAAAGCAATTAAGTGCTGGGTCCACTGTGTTGTTGTTGTAGTTTTGCCCTCCAGTTGACTTCAATTTATGGAGAGCCTTTGAAAGAGAGACCACCGAGAGCCCAGGTATCAACAGCCCTGCTCAGGCCTTGCAAATTCAGGGCAGCTGTGGCTTCTAGGATGGGAGCCATCCACCTGTAATACAGTATCCTTTCTTCCTACTGCCTTCCACTTTCCCAAGCATTATTGTCTTTCCCAAAAGAGTCAATATCTTCTCCAAAGTATGACAGCCTCAGTCTAGTTCATCTTGGGAGAGTTCAGGCTTGGTTTTCTCTTGGACTCATTCCCTTTTGAGCACTCCAAAATACCAGCAACACTCTCCTCCAGCACCACATCGCAAATGGATTTTCTTCCTATCAGCCTTCTTCACTGTCCAGCTTTCACAGCCATACACCGAAGTGGGAAATATGATGGCATGGCCAACCCTAACTTCATATTCAGTCATTCATTCCAGTCCATCTGCCTTGGTCCAGGCCTCCGAGGGAGAGAAGAATGCTGGACCTGATCCCCTCCTCCCCTCACCATTCCCTTCTCCTTTTGTGTCGTGTCTTTTTAGATTGTAAGCCTGAGGGCAGGGAACCGTCTATTATCCTCTCTGTTGTAAGCCGCCCAGATTCCCAGTGATTGGGCGGCATATAAATAAATCCTATTATTATTATTATTATTATTATTATTATTATTATTATTATTATTTAGCATATACATCCCTGCAAAAACATCAATGCACAAAGCACACCGCAATGACCACTCTGCCAAACCCCCTTTCTCTGATCAGCCTCTACAATCCTGGTCCTGACCCAAACATGTAGTCCATCTGTTTGCTCCTTGCCAAACATTCCCAGCAGAAGCAAGAGGATCTCTTTGCACTTGGCAAAGGCAGCGGGTCCAGACATACGATGCCAAAGGTCAATTTGCGAGAGCCGACTGTCTTGTTGTGACAGCAGCCTTGGTTTCAAATGTCTTCATTTGCTCATTTAAAAAAAACATACCAACAGCAGAACTATGGCCGATGCCATATGGAGCACAGCTTCAGTGAAACATACCGTTTTGTTCAAGGCTTAAACCTCGCCGCTGCCACTGCTGTTATGTGCCTTTAAATGGTTTCTGACTTATGGTGACCCTAAAGTGAATCTTTCCTTTGGTTTCCTTGGCAAGATTTGCTCAGAGGAACTTTGCCATTGCCATCCCCGGAGGCTGAGAAAGTGTGACTTGCCCAAAGTCACCCAATGGGTTTTGTGGCTAAGCATAGATTCAAACTCTGATCTCCAGAGTTGTGGTCCAACACCCATTCCCAGAAGCTGAGGGAATGAAAATGGGGAAAGGGAATCTACAGTTGCATTTCATAGGCCCAGAACTTGACATACCTGGAAAAGCCCCATTGGGACTTAATAATCCAAACCACTTAATAATTTGGTCACCCATTGATATGGATCCCCCATATAGAATATTCTAGGATTTCCATCTCTCTATGATACCCATCTCTCTGTCGTTAACTGGTTGCTTTTATGACTGGATTTTATTTTATTATTGGTATGTGGTATTTTTCAGTTGTATGTCAGAGGAAGGGATACGTAGTGGGTTTTAACTTGTATTGTTGTATTTGTTTTTTATCATTGTTGTAAGCTGCCTTGATCCTTTGGGAAGAGGCAGGATAAAAATACATTATTATTATTATTATTATTATTATTATTATTATTATTTAATTTGGACCACCACTTCTGCACCAGAACAGAATGGAAAAGAAACTCTGTGCCAGAGGTGATGAGAGAAGATATCATAAAAAGAGGGGACTAGGAGGAGGACAGCCTCAAAATAAAAAGATGCTTTTATATATATATATATATATATACAGTATATATATATGGAGAGAGAGAGAATGGGGGAAATGAAGTCAAAATACAAATGTAACTAAGGAAGGACAGAAATTTGAAAGAAGAAAGAAAACTCTGAATGAAGTGATGGAAACAGAGGAAATAGTAGATTTGTGAGCTAGGAAACGTGCCATAAATAGAAAGCGAATGGGGTTCCCCACTAAACTAAACGCTATTCCAAATGAGATCTCTGTGCAAAACCAAAACCCATTTCTGCAAGGCGCAGAAAGCACAGAGAAAGGAAGAAATGACAAGGGAAGAAGGAAAAAGAAAGGTGGGGTAAATCAAATACAGATGTTAATTATTCCAACTTTAGAAATATTTATCTCCTCCCCAATATCTGAGGATCTCAGGGGAAGGAAGTAGCCGTAAAAGGAGGAGTGATCAGGGGATAGGGATTCAGCCTCTGCTGAATGTCCACTCCCCTTGCCATTTTAGATTTGCAGTTGAAGCTTACTTACGGACTCAGCTCTGAGCACGGAGGCCCAGGTTTCAGCCATGGCAAGGACTGCATTTCCACAGTTACTAGCATGCCAACCACATCCATTGCCAGAGACATCCAATCTCACCCCAGTGACACATGCCTTAATTACATCTCATATACATTGCTATGCCGCCTTCTAAATGGGGATGCCTTTGGGAAGTGTTTGAAAACTTCGCTGGGTCTAAAATGGTGCCACCAGACTAGAGCTGGTTCCAGCGAACATGCAAATCCTGCCACAATGGCTTCAACAAGCATTATTTCAGTTTTCTGGGCACTGTTTGGAAACCACCTTAAATGTAAAATGCTGCAGTGAATACCCTTTCTGAAACAACTTCACAAGCCACAGGTTCATTTCCAGGGACACATCAAAGTAGGGGTTATTGCTGACCAATGCACAAAAATAATGAGACCACACACGGAACTTAGGACACAAATATGGGCGACTTTATTTATACTTGCACCTTTTTATCCTTCATCCCCCAAGATGTGCAAAAAGGGGGACCAAGCTAGTGCAGGCGCAGATGAGGCAGGCAAAACACACCTGAGTCCCAAAGGAGAATCCAAAGGCTAGGTTGCTCTGCTACTGGCAGGCCAACCCAAAGATCCAACCCCAAAGTCGCATGACCTCTAGTAAGGACTAAACTCTCAGGCCAACCACAAGGATGGCCCCCTTCCCCACCCCTCGGGTCTCACGACATGTAGGGGCAAGCTCCAGAGATATAGTCTTTCCCAAATAGGTGCTGAAGGTGTTCACCAAAGTACGACTTTCTCCCGCTACTACCTGCCACAGATAAGGGGCAAGTGTCTTCTTAGCTCCTATTCCCCCACCAGGCTATCCAAAACGGCCTTCACGCCCTGTTGCAAATCTCCCAGGAATATCTGGTTCCCTTCTTCAGATAAGTGGACCCCATCGGCATCATATAGCTCAGGCTGATTAAAAACTATTCGGGGATGTGGCAAGAAATGGCCCAGTCCCTTAGCCAGGGCATTCTGTATTTCCCTGTTGACCCTTCTTCGAGCTATGTGAAGTCGCCGGGGATCCGCATTACCCTGCCATACTTTCCGAGGCAACATAGCCGACCACACTATAGATATCCCAGGCCAAGAGGACTGGATAGCCTCCATGTCTTGGATAGCTTGTATAACTAGGGCCTTGCCCTTCACCAGACCCATGTCAGTGGCCCCCAGGTGAATGACCAGGACCTGCGGCGGAGGCCCCTGGCGTTCCACAAACAGCATTGGCATCAGGTCATGCCACCGAAGATCATTCTTGCTTAGCCACTCAACTACAGCCAGATCGCCCAATCCCAGGTGGGATCCAAATTCGCCATTACGAGCCTGCTGTTCCGCCTGATAAATAATGCTATGGCCGCAGATCAGGACACGATGCCTCACCGGCCATAACCTAGAATCTGCAAAACAAGAGCAACCATATATCACATTAGTGCTGCAACGGCCTAACATGCCTCCTGAATGCCGAAGACTGACAGCATCCTATCTTTTGAATAAGCTGTGGACTAAAGCTCACTGTAGAAGCCCCAATCCTGAATGAATGGATACCAAATTTAACCACTTTGAAACCCAGCACATTTAGGGCCCTGATGGTGATGGACCAGATCTGACATTTAGTTGGAGCTGATGCGTTGGTATGGCTGAAAAGACAGCCAAGTTCTCCCTAGAACCTGAGCACAGCCAGGATAAGCTCATACCAGGCTTATTACCTGATCACTGCAAATATGGAGTTGAACCGCAGATTCTGCCTGTTTCTGATCAGTTTTACAGCCACAAATGTTAAGAAGAACGCGCTGGCTTCCCACAGTGAGGTCTCTAAGCTCTAATGCTCTGCCTGACTTGTCTCTGCCTCGACTTGACCACCGGTTCACTTGTTCACAATAGACGGAAGAAAGCAGATAGACACAGCATGAAAAAGAAGAGCTTCATTAATTTAGACGGAGAAACACCATTCCCATCCAGGTAACTGCTAAACTCCCTGGTTCGTTTCTTAACTGCAACCACAATGGGGGAAAACTCTAAAAAGGTGACATCCGCTGTGACGTCAGCTTCTGCCCAATCCCTGGGCCAAGCCTGGGTCAATCAGTGGTTACCAACAGCTATGTATTCCTGGGATTTAAAATTAATATGCCTTCAAACTCCAAGGATCCCAGTGTCTAAAGAGATCCGTAGTGCTTCCATGAACATCCTCTCTTCCCTCCAAAAGAATCACAGAATCATAAAGTTGGAAGAGACCACAAGGATAATCCTGTCCAACCACATTCTGCCATGCAGGAATTCTCAATCAGAGCATCCCTGAAAGATGGCCATTCAGCCTCTGCTTAAAGACCTCCAAGAGGGAGACTCCACCACCCTCCAAAGGAGCGTCTTCCACTGTTGAAGAGCCCTTACTGTCAGGACGTTCCTCCTAATGTTGAGGTGAAAACTTTCTCTGGAGCTTGCATCCATTGTTCCGTATCTTATTCTCTGGAGCAGCAGAAAACAAGCTTACTCCTTCCTCAATGTGCAGCCCTTCAAAGACTTAAACTTAAACAGGACTATCATATCACCTCTTAATCTTCTCTTCAAGTGTACTTTCAAGTAATTTCTAACTTACGGTGACCCTAAGGTGAGCTTATAATGGGTTTTGGGGGGGGGGCATGTTTCATTCAGAGGTTTGACACGGCTGAGAGAGTGTGACTTGTCCAAGATTACCCAGGGGAAGTCAAGGCTTTCACGGCTGGCATCCATAGTTTTTTGTGGTGTTTTTGGGTTACGTGGCCTTGCTCTAGAAGAGTTTATTCGTAACATTTCACCAACAGCTATGGTTGGCATCTTCAGAGAATGCTGGCATGAAGGTAGTGAGGTGTATATACTGTTGGTTGAGAGGAAGCAAGTTGCATGTTTATCTGCGTATGGTTCTGTTGTGGAATGGCAAGGCCTCATGGATCATAAAATAAATGGACACCCGGAGGCCTTGCCATTCCACAACAGAACCATACACAGATCAACATGTAAATGACTTTCTCTCAACCAAGGGCCATACAGTACAGTCATCTCTCCCTATTGGCAGCTTTGATTATTCACAGATTTGATTAATAAGTCATCTTTAGGAATATCTAGGTCCTCCAGTGCAACTCTATGGTGAACTTTAACTAAAAGTTGCACTGAAAGACCTAGAGATTCCTTGAGTGAATACTCTATTAGGCTTTGTAGCGCCTCCAGTGAAGTTCTATGGTCAGTGTCTGTTGGACCTAGAGATCCCTAGAGGGGTGTCCTCTCAGGTAAAAACATGGCGTTTTTGTTATTTGCAGTTTTTCCATATTCACAGGGGTCTTGGGCCCCTAACCTTAGTGAATATGGAGGGACAAGAGTGTGTTTGTGTGCATCCCACTCTCTTCCATGCCAGCATTCTCTGAAGATGCCAGCCACAGCTGCAGGCGAAACGTCAGGAATAAACTCTTCCAAACCGGAACAGGGCTACATAGCCCGAAAAACCCACAAAATCCCATCACCCAGTGGGTTTCATGGCCGAGTGGGGAATCAAACCCTGGTCTCCAGAGTCATAGTCCAATGCTCAAAACCACTACACCACGCTGGCTCTTTCCCACTTCTTAGTTATGCTCAAAAATGGAGGTTTTGGAATTCCTTCCTGAGAGAAGGCTGAAACGTAGGATGTGTCCTAGCAACCCTGCCTAGACCTAACCTAACCTAGGCTTAACCACAAAGTAGAAAACTAAAACTGGGCTAGGGAGATAACTGGGCCTGAAAGACTGTACAAGGACCTGATAAAGTCTAAAGAACTAATATGTTGCTGCTGCTGCTGCTGCTGCTGCTGCTGCTAATAATAATAATAATAATAATAATAATAATAATAATAATAATAGAAAGCCTGGAGCAAGTCCTAGTTGAGGCCAGGGGAGAAAGGGTGGTAAGGCCTAGTATGGTCAAGGGCAAGGGATGTGGCATACAGATGCCCACCCAAGGCCTAATGAAACCACAGGCGCATGCCTGCTCTTAAGGCCATGTATGAAATAGCAGATCATGAGGCACACAGGGGCCTTAACTCAAGAGGTTAAGTACAGGTCCAGCCTTGAATTTGATGCCACATGGATAGTAGAGACCTCGATCTCAGGGCAAAGCACTAGGGCAAAACCACCCTCAACCCAACCAGGGTCTCTGCCCTCGCCCTGCTATGGCCTTTTGCGGCCCCACTCCCTTCCCAAGCCCATTTGGACACTAGCCGCTTACATCCACACAGAAAGAAAGAGATTAAAACGCTCAAATGAATACTACAGGTTGGGTCTCCTGAAATCTGAAATATTCCAAAATCCAAAATTATCCACATGGGTTTTCTGCAATACTTGCTGAATTGAACACTATTTGTGTCTCTATATTTGCACTAAAATGTGGGATGCAAGGCCAGAAATCTATTTTTGTTCTTTACAATACGGTCTGTCTACTTGATCCTTATGAAACTAATTGCATTTGGCTGAGATAGTGACAGTTTTGTTTTGCACACAAACTTTCACGGGCAAGATTGTTAAAAAAACAATGTGTCCAAAGTAGATTTCGCGTATACTCCTCCTCCTCCCTTTTTTCCTTCCAAAACGAAGAGACAGGTTGAGTTTCCCTTATCTAGAATTCCAAAATCCAGATTACTCCAAAATGGAGCACATCGAGATGGCAACACCTTTGCTTTATGGTGGTTCAGTGTGTACAATTTTTGTTTAATGCACAAAATTATTAAATATATTGGGCACATAACTACCTTTAGGCTATGTTTATAAGGTGTAGATGAAACATAAATGAATTTCATGCTCAGACTGGAGTGCCATCTCCAAGATATCTCATTAAGTATATGGAAATATCCCACAATTCCAAAAACTTTGCAATTCTCCAACATTTCTAGCCCTAAGCATTTTGGATAAAGAGACTCAACCCATATTAAGTCTATGCTTAGGAAGGAAGAGGAAACATAGTTGAGCAAAAGCATGGAAGAAATAAGGGATAACTACACTTATGGGATTCGAATAATGAGCTGTATTTAGCTTGTAGCTGACCCTCCACATTTGCAGCTCTGACTTCTGGGGACTTATTTGTGGATTTGATGAATATGTTCACTCTATGAATCTCTAGGTCCTCCAGCACAACTCTGTTGCAATCTGATCATAGAGTTGCTCTGGGGGCCTTTGACATGACTAGAGAAAACACTTCTCTAGGCATCTGTAGGTCCTCCAACTTGATTCTATGGTAAATTTCTGGCAGATGTTGACCACAGAGTTGTGCTGCAGGACCTATGATTCCTAGAGAGAGGTTCTCTCAGGTTAAAAACATAGTGGTTTTTTAAAAACCACTTCCACAGGGATCCTGTGCCCTTAGCCCCAGCAAATGTGGAGGGCCCACTGTATTTTATTAGGAAGAAGCGTAAAGATAGTGAAAATGAAGACAGACATAATATTTGATATAAGGGACACCATTTCACTGTGTCATCGTGCTCAATGGGACTTGAGCATCCACAAGTTTTGGTATCCACAGAGGGGTCTTGGAATCAAACCTCGGTGGCTACCAAGGACCCACTGTATAATAAATCTGGATGGACCAGATTGCGCATCAGTGCCTGACCCTGCCAGGCAACCAGGCGCAGCTAAGAACAAACTCCAGAGTAGATCACTAGTGAAGGTGTTTGCTTGCCGATTGACTGTTTGCTAGTGAAGGTCACTCACTGATCTCTTCAAAAACAGCTTCGAGAAAAGGAAGAGGAGGGAGCAGCAGGAGCTTTAAAATGCTCTGGTCATGTCCCCCATTATCTCTATCATGGCACTCAGCACAATGGCGCTGTTATTGCGGCCACTCTTCACTGGAGGCCAGCAAACATGCTTCCCCCCTGCGACAGTGTGCGGAGATCCAAATTCTCAATAAAGCCCTATCCAGCTTGCATCCACGCTATCTGAAGGAACACACCTCCCCAAATGAGGCTGCCCAAGTTTTGGGATCCTCAGTGGATCTCAAGCTCTCTCTCTGTCCCTTCACCATCACAGAGACATTTGGTGAGAACACAAGGGAGAACCTTCTCATAGATTGCACCTCGGCTCTCTCCCATTAGTTCTCCCCAAACGGTGCCCTTCAAGAGATTTTGGACTTCAGCTCCCAGAATCCCAGACTACTGGCTAACATGGCTCAGACTTCTGGGAGCTGAAGTCCAAATCTCTGAAAGGGCATAGTTTGGCAACCGCTGCTTTAGTGGAAATCTGATGCAATGTCAGCCCTGGTTAGAATTTGGATGGGGGACCGCCAAGGAATCCCAGGAAATCTATTTCAAAGGAAGGAAATGGCAAAAACACCTCTGAGTATTCCTGGCCAAAGAAAACCCTGTGAGATTCATGAGGTTGCCATAGTCTGACAAGCAACTTCAAAGTACAAATACATACACATGCACAACATTCCACTTCAAACACGGGTCAGATCACAACACAACACTGGGTCCCATTCTCTCTTGAACAACATTGTTGACCTCTTGGCTAACTTGTTCAACATCTACTAGTCCCTCCACAGAAGTGTGACTCAACAACGGGTCAAAGTGTCCCTGGAAGAGAAAGTGGACTCCCCTCTCAAGCTTTGGAGGTGATGATGGAACTCCAGAGCTGTGAAGATTGTCAAGACAACAAACAGAAAGGTTGTATTGGGGGGACTACCACCACTAAGTACTAACATTTCAGCATCCAGCATCCACCAACCCACTCCAGCACCATTCTCCAGACTGGACTTACCGTCTCAGTGGATCGAGAGGCAGCTGCGTTGTTGACTCTGCGCACCCTGCCCCTTGGTTGCCCTTGGTGCCCGCTATTTTCTTACCGCTTTGCATTGTCCCACCTCAGGGGCCCGTCCCAGGGTTCAGGCACAGCATGAGATCTCTGCTCAGGGGAATCCAATCCCTGGTCATCCATCCATGGTGCAGGGAAATCTCAAACGGAAGGGGGTCTAAAGCTCTCAGGGCAAAACCCTCCCAAGTGCAACCTGCCAAGCCTGTTGTGAAGATACATGGCAGAGTGTCCTTCAACAAGGGCACTGGTAAGAGTGGATCCTTCTCTCAATGGACCCTGCCTACATCCTGCTATTTCTCTGACTTCTTTTTATTCCAAGAGCTGGAATGGTCCTTCTGACAGCTTCAGAGGAAGGCAGAGAAAAGGAAAAAGCAAAGATGACCGCTCAGGCACCTGCGGTCAAGGGCTTGCTGTGCCCTAGAGCCTTCATGTGCTGAGAGGGCCTCATTAGCTTTCCCTGGAATGCACACCCGCAAAGCACAGCTGCCTGTCACTCAGACCCAACTGACCGTCTGCGGAGGACGTGGGGCTGGTGATGGAGGGGACACGCTCAGTGTCAGGTTTGTTTTCTTAGCTGCCTGGGAAGGAGACACCCAAGAGCCAAGGGCATGGCCTCAGGCCTAACCTGCATGTGAACTTCACATTATTATTATCATTATCATTATCATTATCATTATTATTAATATAGTGCCATAAGTTTACACAGTGCTTTACATAGTCATCAACCAAAATACAGATAAAACCTGCTTACGGCGTACAATCTAAAATCACCTCTCACTGTTTGCCTACTAGTTCTTTTCCAGTACTGAAGACATGGAATGCAAAGATTATAAGCAATACATGGAGCTACATCCTCAACCCCTGTGCAAAACACGCCTCAAAAGTAATTTTAAGATATTCAAGTACAGGGTGAATAGTATTTTACCTGTAAGTACAGTCTGCCCTTGCCATATGCAGGGGATCTGTTCTGGACACCCCCCCCCCCCGCGCAAGGTAAATTTCACGTATGCTGGTGTCCCATTGATTTCAATGGCGGTGCACTCCCTTGCCACTCGTCATCAGCATAAGCTTAAATCTGCGTATGGTGAGGGCGCAAACGCCAAGGGCAGACTGATAGAGCTGGAAGAAACCACCAGGGCCATCCAGTCCAACCTACACAGAGGAGCCAATACGGGATGGACAAGAGTAAGGGGCATTTCTGAAGTTAACAAAGCCTCGTGAATCCTTGGGAAAGACAATAATGCTAGGAAAGGTAGAAGGCAGCATAAAGAGAGGAAGACTGCCAGATGGATAGAGCCAATGAGGAAGACCATGGGCCTGAATGGATATTACTTAAACAGAACAGTGGAGGAAAGGGGAGCTTGGAGGCATCTCATTTACAAGGTTGCTATGAGTTGAGATCAACTTGAGGGCCATTAACAACAAGCTCATTTTTACAAATTCTTTGTATGTCCAGGCAGCCCTTTCTGTCCTTGTCCTTTATTGAACTGGAAGGTTGTTTTTTTTTTAACATGATCAGCATTGATAGCATGGTGAAGGAGTGCTGGAGAAATTTTGACTGTGTCAGGTTGGAGCAGCCAAAGATATAGCCATGTTAGCCTGCAGAATCAGTATGTAGACAGATTTTGTAGCACTTTTAATACTGACTGAAAGAAAGAAGTTGGCAGCATGAGCTTTCCTAGACTTAAGTCTACTTCTTCACCAAATGCACCTGGAGGAAGCAAACTTACACCTAAGAAAGCTCATGCTGCCAACTCCTTTCTTTCAGTTAGTCTCAAAGATGCGACAAGATCTCTCTACAAGTTGGAGAAGTATCTGCAGTAACTGCTACAATAAATTTTGAGATGGAAAAGAATGGCATTCTGCTCTGAACCCCTCCTACTGTGCCTCCCCAAAACAGGCAAGGCAAGCAGCAGCTGCTGCCAGAATCCTTTAGTGAGCATTAAGAGATCAGCAAAACAGAGATAAAATGAGCAAACAGGTAAGCCAGTCTCAGCAGCTAGCCCCAACATGTTCAAAAGCATAGACCTTTTAAGTTTGGCCAGCAACGTGTAAGTCTTTAAGAAAAGTGGAGGCTGATGAAAGAAAAGTCATCCCTGGCTGCCTTCTGGAAGAAACACTCAAGCAATCTAAAACGTTTTTTGTTCACTTCTGCAAGGTTTACCTGATCAGACTGTTTTATTTCACATGTGCATGTTGTCAATTTTGAATAAAATGTCTGCTGGAAGATGTTCAAACCACTCTAGAAGCAACTCCTATTCTTTCCATGCTGCTTCTGGCACCAGATTTTCTATTCAAGAATGGCCAGTTACACATCTATTTGATTATTAGAAATGTTGTAGTTGTATGCCTTCAAGTCACTTTTTACTTATGGCAACCCAAGGTGAACCGATCACTGGGTTTTCTTGGCCAATTTCTTCTGGGGGTGGGGGGTGGGGTGTCATTGCCATCCTGAGGCTGAGAAAGTGTGATTTGCCCAAAGTACACCCAGTGAGTTTTTATACTTGAGCATTGAACCTTTGTCTCCAGAGTACCTGCATCTAAAATATACAGCTGGCAAGCAAAAAGGGAAAATGATTATTTCTAGAAACCTCTATGAATGGGGATTCTCCTATAAAAACAAGGTTTAGTCCTCCTGACTTTAGTCATGTTTAAATAATGTTTAAATAATCCTAGGCTGTATTAATAGTATGGTGTCTAGATTGAGGAAAGTAATAGTCCAGTTCTGTGCACCACAATTCAAGATGGTTGCTGACAAGCTGGAGCCTGTCCAGAGGAGAGCAACCAGAATGGTGAAAGGTCTGGAAACTCCCAAGCCCTCCGAGGAGCAGATGAGGGAGCTGGGGATATTTAGCTGAAGAGGAGAAAGTTAAGAGGGGACATAATAGCCATGCTTAAATATGATTGGTCTTTGGACCCTCAGGGTTTGCCCACCCCTCATAATTTAAGGTTTTGAGAATGTTTAGTTTCATGGCTTGGCTTGAAGAGGCCTGATGTAAGGTTGGTTGGTTGCTCTACTTTGCTCTTTCCTCACTTTTTACACAATCAAGCAGCAGAGAGGAGCCAAAGAATGTCACTGAGTGACCTAGAAAAGGAGGGAATTGGAAGTGATGGAGAAGCATGGTGTCAGTGTCAGAGAAGAAAGGGCAAACACTCATCTCATGTCTCATCCCTCTTCAGGTCCTTCTCCCCACCACAATACAGTATCCCCAAATGGCTTACCAGTCTCTCTCCAAGGCTGCGAGTGGTGCTTTCAAATGGCACAGAGGATGGTGCTGGGTTTGATATCTAGTCTGCCCAACATCGTTGTTCTAGAAGGTCTCAACACACATCTTGAAGCCGCCTGGTGGGTCAAGACTTCATGACCATCACCAAAAAACACAAGATTCTCCCAACATGTCACCAGCTCAGCATATATAGAGAAGATAAGCCCTTGATGATGTGTTCTCTAGCAGTCATGGAACTGGACATCTGAACACGGGGGAAGCTTTATAGGTCTACATCTCTGGCAAGACTTGGTAGTTTCCTGACGAAGTGTACAGTCCCAACAGTTTTACCCCTCCCTTGTAATACCACATTATGTTATCATCCATCTTATGGCTTTATCTCTTTGCAAGGGGGTGCATTGGGGAAATTATAAAATGGTGCCCCCATGGAAGCTACTAGATTCAGTCAAGACTCCCGAGGTTTCTTGGAAAATGCAGCTTTCAGTGGAGCCATTCTGCGAAATATTATGATGATGGCTTGGAAGGCTGATGCCATCATACCCTTCAGTGCCCTTTCCCATTCAGCAGAGACTAGGTGGCTTCCTGGCACACACTGGCAAGCTTAAGGCAAGGAAGCAAGCTGGAAGGCAGCTAGAACTTAACTAGATTAAGTACACAGAGAGATCTAGATCAACTGAGCCATTAACCATTGGACCTCACTGCCACGGCAGTTTCCATTACCACTCCATTTGTAGCAATGATGCACCAGTCCTACTGTTCTATCGCGTTTTCTAGTGCCTCTGCATCATAACAGCAGTGCTCTTTCAATGCTGTGGCACTGGAAAATGACCATTCCTGTACTCTTTCAGGGACAGTCATGCTGGGTCAGACCGGAGACCGGTCTAGTTCAGTCCTTCTGATGCCACTACGGCTAACCATCAGGGTGAAAGTACTAATCACTTCAGACACAGCAGTTGCAGGGGACAGTGTCTGCAGTTTATCCAGAGCTTCACAACAGCTTCTGTTTTGTGTCTCCTGCTCTGCTCTCTCCTGAACAGCCCTACTGAGCTCAGGAGTACTGGAGGACTCTGCCTTCTTGCCTCGAGATTCAGCTGCCAGTACAATCAGCTTCTGTACATGGGCTGTGTGTGAGGCACCATCTTGTCCTTCATGCTCATGCAGTTAAATGTTTTGGGCCCAGTGTTGCCAGGAACCGTGCAAGCAGGGCGTAAGTGAAACAGTCCCCTCTTACTTATGCTTCCTAGTATGTGCTCTTCAGAGGCATCCTCTCAGTCTTCTATAGTGACTTTCTGCAATCTGGCCTCAAAAATCATAGAGTTGGAAGAGACTACAAGGGCCATCCCGTCCAACCCCATTCTGCCATGCAGGAACTCACAATCAAAGCACCCGCAAAAGATGGCCATCCAGCCCCTGCTTAAAGACCCCCAAAGAAGGAGACCCCACTACACTCCGAGGGAGTGTGTTCCACTGTCAAACAGCCCTTACTCTCAGGACATTCCTCCTAATGTTGAGGTGGAATCTCTTTTCCTGCAGCTTGCATCCATTGTTCCAGGTCCTATTCTCTGGAGCAGCAGAAAACAAGCTTGCTCCATCCTCAATGTGATTTCCCATCAAACAGTCAAACAGGGCTATCATATCACCTCTTGACCATCTCTTTTCCAGGCTAAACATACCCAGCGCCCTAAGTCATTCCTCTTAGGGCTTGGTTTCCAGACCCCTCACCATTTTAGTCTCTCTCATCTGGACACAGTTCCAGTTTCTCAATATCAAAAAGGTCTGGTGGAATCTTGAATAATTAGCCCACTGTCATATGAGCAAACAACACTTTGGGGATAAAATAATTCTCCTATGTTAACCACTGGACTCCACTGATGATACAGTTCAACACAGCCCACAGCATCACCTGATATAATTTTACACAGACAAATTTTAAGTACTGAAGTCCAAAGACACAGACACAAAGATATCTGGGCAATGTCATGCCCTGCCTCCAGGAACCAGGCACGTCCTCTGATTTTGAGGCTGAGAGTCCAGGAGACACTTTAGGACTGCAGCCACTCCAGCAACCTCTGGAGATAAGTCTGCAGCCAGAAGCAGGACCATGTTCCCAGGAGCAAAGTGTCCTTCCACCCGAGCCAGAATTACCAGTGCCTACTCCCACAGAGAAACACCAGGAAAAAAAGAGGCAACAGCCTTCTCTGTGGTTAAGTAGGAACCAGGTTGCTAACTGGGAGCATCTGCAATACCCAGACAGGCTATAAATATCTCACCACCTTCGGTCCAGTATGGCTGACAACCATCCATCATGCTTGGGAGGCATCTCACTTTGACTGATTGCCTGTTGCCTGGAACTCTGTTTGAACCTGGACTGCTCTTTCGGATTTTTCCTTTGAACCTGCTCTACTGGACTGACTGGAGCCTAGTGACGAACCTGGACTCGATTATATGACCACTGCTTTTGCTACCAATGGCTTGATAAGACAAGCTCTTTTCTCTCTCCCTCTCATTGCCTAAAATGCCGAGACTAGTCTGGAATGACAGCTTGGCTATTCTCCCAAGGTCAAAAACAGGACAGATCCAAGGTCTACCCAGCCCTGCATTTTCTTCCCACACTAACCAACCAGGAGCCTATGGGGAGCCCACAGGGAGGATACATGAGCAATGATGATGCACTCCTCAGCAACTGGTACCGAGAGGCATACTGGCTTTGATCTTACTGATGGTAATGGACACAGTCCTAATGGGAGTCCTACACCTGTAGAGGTTACCCCTAAGGAGGTAGTTGTACATTTTTAACCAATTCAGAACATCCACCTCCAATCGAAGGTAGTGGAAGCAGAACTGTGCATACAGGAGCACTCCTCCTGTATGCTCACCCACTGCACATGCATACACAGCATTGTGTGTTGTTCTTGGAAGATCATGTGCATTTAGTTGTGCTTTTGGTTGCACATCTGGCTCTCTTGGTTCAGGAGCACAACAATGCCAATCAATGCAAGGGTTGCATGGTGTAATTAATGCCTAACACCACACGCAGACCATTATGCTGTGCAATCCCAATACAGGGCCTTGGCCAACATGTAGCCAGTGGAGACACTGGGAGCCTTGTCTACCATGAGACAGCCAAACATTGCCATCCGTGAGATTAACTATCATTACTAGCAACTAGCACCAATAGCCTTGTCCTTATTTTGTCGAAATCCCCTTGAAACCATGTAAGCTAGCAGCCGATGCTACGTATCCTGCAGTAGAAATTCCATTTTTAATGGTGTGCTGTGTTAAGATGTCTTTTCATTTTATCTGTCCCCTATCTCTCAGTCCTGGTTCAACATCAGTGAACCTCACTGAATCCTAGCATAATGAAGGAGCAAAACAAACAGCTCACCTCATTCTCCTTATTAGGCATCATTCTGTAGAATTCCAATATGCCTCCCCTTACTGGCCTTTCCCCCTTGGGCTCAACAGCCCCCAATACTGTATCCTTCCCTTACACTGGCAAGGAAGAGAGCTAGGTCTCTGGGGACAAGTTCCACCTTCCACAGCCCCATGCGTAGACGATGATCTTGTCGCTCACCCATCAATCCTAATTCCTGGCTCCTGCAGGTAAACTTGCACTGAGCCAGCATGCTTCCCTCTCCTCCAGCAAATAAGCAGATCAGTTTGCCAGGCTATGTCTGCCCAACGAGTGGGTAGGAGGAGGCCTGGTGGTTAATCCACCCCAGCCAAACAACCCTCAGAGCCTTAGTCTAGGGCAGGGTTGGGCAGACGTGGAACGTTAGAGAACCGCATCGGTTCCCCTAAAAGTCCTTGGCTACAACCCCCAATACACCCCACTGCAAAAAAATATCAAAAAGATATTTTGTTTTTTGCCCTCAAATACCCTCTGGAACAGTTCTCAACCTGTGGGTTGCAGCCCCTTTGGAGGTCGAATAACCTTGTCACAGGGGTCGCCTAAGACCATCAGAAAACACATACGTATTATGAAGTAGCAACAAAAATAATGTTATGGTTGGGAGTCACCACAACACGAGGAACTGTATTAAAGGGTCCTGGCATTAGGAAGGTTGAGAACCACTGCTTTAAAGTCTAAGGGCATGAGAGGGGGGCATTTTCACCACATTTTGAGAAGAGAGCTTTTTTAATAACAGAAAGTGAATGGACACCATCATCTTTCTTTTTAAAGACTTCTCTAAGGTCTAAACTGGTCCAGCCCCATAAACATGGTGGAAATCTCCTCCATGCCCCAGAGAGGGCATCTTGGAGAATGAATGAATGAATGAATGAATGAATGAATGAATGAATGAGTGTGTGTGTGTGTGTCACACACACACACATACACACACACACACACACACACACACACACACACACGAGAGAAAATATTCCCAAAATGCTTTTATGACCCAGAGGGCCCCCTCCAAACATGGTGGAATCGTCCTCCACAAACCAGGGGGTCCATTTTAGAGCAAATGACTGATCCCCGTAGAGGTCCCACATGTAGTCTTCAGGCTGCATTTTGGCCACCCCTGGTTTAGGGGAAACCCTTCCATCTGCCAGGTAATCCCTCAAGGCACTCATCACAGAATCTTTCCTAATCCAAGGTTAGGCAGTATGAGAACATCAGAATGAGAGGACCCTCGATACAGCACCTGCTTTCTAATGCACCCCTCTTTTTCATGTCCTGGCTCCCCCTCTTCTGTTTATGCCTCCTTCAGAATAGAAAACTGGTAACGCATTATCCTGGGGGTGACCCCTCTGCAGCCCTGGTGCTTTATTTTCTGATGCCTGGCAACAGACGCTAGTCTCTCCACTTGCTGGCCTTCTGGCCAACAACTCTTCCTCCCCAAACAATGCTCTGAGAACTCTGGGTGCATTGTGGATAAATGAAGAAAGTGGCCCACAGCAATCCTCAGCAGCCCCAATCCCCGAGCTCTGAGACTTCAATGCCAGCCTCAAGTTGCCAGTGATTGTTGCTGGCACTGTCACAAAACCCTCTGAGTGGCCCAACTATCATGCTATACAATTTCTGCACTTTTCCCAACATTAAGCAGAGGCTGCAGGATTGCTCCCAGATCCTGGAAAGAAGAGATAAAACACAAGTTCTTAGGTTCAACAAGGGCCACTATTTTATTAACAATTAGCATCTTTAGCTATCTACCTCTTTACGGAATGAATGCCCTGACACATGTACCACTGATACAAGCATCTAATTTACTGGGGTGAGGCAACAGTGGCAGAGAATCCTCTGTATGACCCAACCCTGGCTCCCAGAGCCATCAGACTTCAAGCAGGATTGTAGTCCAGAGGACATTCTTGACGAAGGAGGCCTGGCAAGCCTTCAGAAGGTGAGGGCAGGCATGCCACCTGCCCACGAGGCCTTTTCCCTTGCTCCCAAGCCAAACAGCTCTGAGATGCCAGTCTTTGCTCAGGATGCTCTCCTTCCTCCATCTTATCAGCGTGAACCTGAGCATAGCTGTCACAAGAAGGCAAGAGCCTCCTGGAAGGACCTTTACCCACACTTGCCACGAATAAACTCAATCAGTCCTTGCTGCAGGTTCTTCAGGAAAATGTCATACCCAGCATCTGAAAGGTGCACACCATCCTCCTGGAATAGGTGCAGGGATGAGGACATGATGTTAGAATGCAGGACGGAAGCTCCTCCGGCTGCTTCCACAGCTTTATGCACCTCTGTGTTTACCTTGATATGGACATGGTAGAAACGCTTCTTTTCCTCCTTGCTTGGCCATGCCCTCCTTTCTAACATGAAAGACCAAATAATGCCAATCCCAGGCACTTTCTCTCTGATCTGGGCCAGATCCTGTCTTATCTTTAAGCTAATCAAGATGCTTGTTTGCTTGACCAGATCGTCCTCACCCAGGTGGACCACCACAATGTCAGGTGGTGGCTCAGATTCCAGGTGTGGGGTGAGGGTGGGCAGCAGCTGGTCACAGGACATGTTAGACCGGCCAAGCCATTTGATCATGGCCATGGAACCAAGGCCAAGCTGTGAGCCAATGGCTGGAGCTTTCAGCCCGCTGTCTTGCCTGAACAATGATGTTGTGGCCACAGATAAGGACCTGCTTGGGCTTGCCCTGTTTGCTCACACCTGTAAAAGACACAACAGTGAGAGAGCCACACACCAGAAGCAGCAGCCAAGCCAAGCACTTAATTAGAAAGTCTTTAAAAAAATAAAAAGGTGACAGAAAGGTTCTTCAGTTGAACTGTTAAACATCAACTCCAGAGGAACTCTAAGCTGCCTTGGAGCTGGCCAGACAACATGTCCATCTAAATTGGTATTGTCTACTCTGGCTGGCAGTAATGGCTCTCAGATTCAAGCCTTTCCCAGCATCTCCTGCTTCCATTGTTCTAGCAGCTTTAAATCCTTTTACCTGGGATCAGCACCTGGGGGCTTTTGCATGTCAAACTGATGGTGCCTCCTTACTGTTATTGTTAGTGCCATCCTTTCTACCAGGCAAGGACTATTGCCCCCCACCGCTGTAAAAGTCCAGGAGGAGGAAAGAATCTGCTTCACAGTCCTTCTCCTGTTCATTTCAGTTTACAGATCCAGCCAGACCTATCCATAGGACTGAATGATCTGGCAATTCACTAGAAGACCTTTGACCTCCATCTGGCCACTCCTTGAATACAAAACCCAGAGTTATGCTTCCACTTGGAGTTTGTCTTCACCAGAAAAACCAAATTTATCTCTGGAGGTGCCGCAGACACCAGAGTCAGCTGAGCCCTCCTTCAGAAAGCCAAAAATCAGAGTCAGGTATCCAGGGAATCAAAGCAGCAAGTCCTTAAACAGTGTTTTAATAGGGGACCATAAATCCGATAAACACTCTTGCACAAGCCCAGCTGTTGAGAAGAAGACTGAAATTGTAGTCAGCAAGGCAGCTGGTGGTTGGAACTTCATTATACAGGCAACATGTTCAGCCAGTTCCCAGATCCCTGACAGTGTTTTGGTAGAGCAATTTATAGTTGTGCTCTCCCCAGTGTTTTGATTGCAGTCTCTCATTCCTCTGCAGGAGGGAGCCTCGGCCAGAGGCCTGAACTTCTCCTTCCTCTAGGTTCTGGAGGGCCTCCCCTCCTGCTCTTAACCTGAGCTGATCTGCTGAACTGAAGGAGCACTTGGCTAGCTATCAGGTGTCTGTTGTGGCTCCTCCAAAGGTAAGCCTTTTTTATAGTCCAATTAACCTCCTGAACAATCTTGTTTATCTTCCAAACAATCAAGGGGAGGCATGACAGTCAGCCAAGTCCAGACAAACAACCGTGGATGCAGCACTGAGTCCCTGCCATCCCTCTCATTGGGTGGAATGCAGAGAATCCTTCTAGCCAAGTCATCCCTCATCCCCCAAATGGAGATAGAAAGGGGTCAAACAGTGGAGAGATGGAGGAGGAATCAGTGGGCATTGAATACACTCTGGTTCCTTCCATAACAACCAAACCAGGTAACAAGCAAGTGCCTCCAACTGCTAGGATTATGGTCCAAAATGACCCCATATTTCCCAGTTCAGTGCCAAAGAAGATCAGCTGAGAATCAAGACACCCTTGACTTTTCCTCAGGCAACAACCTGACAAGCTCTTCAGAAGCAGAGAATATTTCTGCATGAGCCATAGACTCATTTCATCAGTGTCTACAAAAAGGGTCCCATGAAGAACAGAGTCAGTCCAAGTTCACCTTCTCAGTTCCCAGTGTAGTACTGTCTCCCATGCAGAGCGGACACAGAACATCACACAAGGATTTCATGTCACTACCCTCCAAGGAAAAAGCAAAACAAAACCAGAAGGTCAAAATCTGCAGACGCAGAAAGCTGGATTTCTATCATGCTACTTATAGGTCAAAATTTCTCTTCCACATTACTGGACAGTCTGCAAAATATTGACCCATCATTGTGGTGTGCTTTCAAGTAGTTTCTGACTTAATGCAACCTTATGGCGAACCTATCAGTGTGTTCTTGGCAAGATTTGTTCAGAGGGGGGTTTTCTTTCCTTTTCTCCGAGAGAGTGTGACTTGCCCAAGTTCACCCAATGGGTTTCCATGGCTGAGCAGGGGTTCAAACCCTGGTCTCCAGAGTTGTAGACCAATGTTCAAACCACTGGCTCTCAGCCATATAAATGTGCTGGAACAGCATTAGTAACTAAATATACTCTCCTCTCCTCCTTCATCTACAGTATCACTAGCAGAGAACTAACCCAATTCCTCTGTCACCTTACTGGGCACGGAATAGATCCGAGACCCTAAAGAGGAAGGAAAAGAGAAGGCCTGCAAAGCACCTGCTGTCCAAACATCAGTAACCTCTTCCACTCGTTTCAAACTACTAGATATCTGCCTGCTTTATGGTGGGCAGAAAACAGACTTATAAACCTGGTGGAAAAGCCTCTCAGCAAAAGTCAGGAATGGTGGATCTGAATTTTAACCAGATTCCTTGTCCTGCTTCTATCTATGGGTCACGTGCCAACAGAAAGTTAGACACTCCTGAGGCTGCTGGCTTCTGGACAACACACCCAGAACGCAGCTTTGCCCAAGAGTGGACCAAGTGTGGCCTGTGGATGGAAAGTAGCCTTTGAGGCTCCAAAAGTAGCCCCTGGAGCTCAGACCTCCCAGGCCACTTGAAAGTATTAAGAAAGAATGTTGATTTTTCAGGCAATTTTTCACCTGAAAATCTTTCAAGTCAACACAAAATCAGCCAGGAGTGTGGCAGTTTACTTCTGATCTCCCCCCAAAACTCTGAAAATAGACAAAATGACAGCCAGAAGTGCCATGACAAAACTTCTGGCCTGCCAAAACAAGTCAAATGTGCTTCCCCCCCCCCCCCCCCGCCCCAGTGGCAGCAAAATGGTGAATAGCCCTTGCATCTAACAGTTATCAATCATCCTCTTATGCCACAACCGCAACCAATGAGACATCATGGCATGAACAAGGCCACATTTCTCTGACTAATCCAAGGCTACAGAACATATGTCCTCTGGTCACATGCCAACACCTTTTTCAAAGAGATGAATGCCATCATCCCCTTAAAGATCTACAAAACTGAAAGGGATCTCTGGGTGGCTGATCACAGCCTTGCCATGGGACTCCATAAAATTCCATGCTGCCCTCTTAGTTTTTCTCTGCACAAGTGTTGTTAGGATCCATGACTCTCTTCCATACATGTCTCTCCTACAGCCTGGACTAGATGAGCATCACCTGAGAATAGCTTAATCCATTCCTCCATGTGCCAGAGGCTGATACCTTACATCCCACCAAGCTATTCTTGCATGAGGTGCATAACTATAACCCCAGAAGGCTGAGTTGTGGCCACCTCTTTCTGGAGCATAGGCACCAATTCCTCCCAGTTTTCTTTGCAAGATTTATTCAGCGATTTATCTTTGCCTTCCTCTGAAATATAGCCTACAGCAGTGATGGCGAACCTATGGCACGCGTGCCAGAGGTGGCACTCAGAGCCCTCTCTGTGGGCACATGTGCCATCGCCCCAGCACAGAGTTTGCCAGAATTTGTTATTGGAAAGTCAGAGGGACAGGGCACTTTGCAATAAATAAGTGGGTTTGGGGCTGCAATTTGGGCACTCGGCCTCTAAAAGGTTCACCATCACTGACCTACAGCATCCGGTATTCCCTGGCCTTCTCCTTTCTTTACGTATGCTGTAAATCAGGGTTCGGCAACCCCCGGCCCACGTGCCTCATCCGGCCCGCGGAGGCGGCAGGACCGGCCCCAACCCGGTCCTGCTGCCGATTGCCCCAGGCGGTATTGCAGTGGCAGCGACAGACAGTGCGAGCATACACCTTTTTTTGTTTTACACGGGTGGGCCCGGAACAGATCCCCGCGTAAACAAAGGATGCACTGTACTTTGTGATACTTGTTATATGTGGTTCTTTTTGTTGTGCTCCAGCAATTAAATCATCTTTCACCCAACTCACCTTCTGTCTTATACTCCCCATATATTTCCCAGTTCTATTGTACCCATCCATTTAGAAGCCTGGATTAGACTGGCTTGTATTATATACTATTTTTAAAATAGCCTTCCACATGCAATTTCCATGAATGTCCCGGTTGGTTTAGAGGAGGTATCCACTGGAGGGAAATATACGGTGAAGTTATGTGACCAGACATGTTGCCTTACAATGCTCTTCCATTTCCTTCCTGGCAAAGCTGACACAAGAGACAAAGAGCAAGAATGCAAAACCACA